>NW_011888790.1:8611321-8614292 GCF_000151845.1 Pteropus vampyrus | reverse complement strand
CCTTCCTTCCTCCCTCCCTCCCTCCCTCCCTCTCTCCCTCCTTCCACATCCCCTGGAAACTAGACAGAACAATGCCATGACTGACATCAGGACTTGCTGCAATAATCAACTGCCATCTACCCTAGCCTCCTCCAATCAGTAGAGCCCACAACCCCAATTCTCTTAGCTACCATGACTAATGAGTTTTCCTCTATATAATCCATCCTCTAGAGGCTGCTGGGGAGCCAGGTCTTTGAGTGCTACCTCACCTATCTCCCGGCTTGACACTATTTTCTTAAGTAAACCCTTACTTTCTTTGCTGCAAACCCCTGTTCGTGTCTCATTTGGCTTTGATGCATGCAGATAAACTAACCCCCTTTATTTTAGTAGCATGACCATGTCTTGGATTTAATGCAGTAATTCAGTAGCTGGTCAGATGTTATAAAACAATAACCTAGAATGTATCTTATGATGAAAAAGTTTACGGACATTTCAGTTTTTTCTTGTCATTCCTTACTAGTTTAGGTATAATAGCCAATAGAAACACCATTGTAGATGTCACACAAAGTTGTAAGTTTTAAAGTTTTGCACATGACAGTATAAGAGAGTGAAGAGAAAACACATATACAAAAATTAAGAGGATGTGTAAAGGGACTCATCTTTTAAAACAAGTGAAGAGTAACTGTGGGATTCCTTAGATCCATTTGCTTATAGATTTTTGCTATATTATGGCCACCTCCCATCAACTGTTCTGTTGTCTGGAAAGCATGATTGGCTTAGCTGTATTATATTTGTGCAAATAAAAATGTGCAAGTGTACTCTCTTTGTAGTCTAGAGAAATGCAAAGTTACTTTAGAAGATTTTTTATTCTGAAAAATATAAGAACGCAATCTTACTTTCCAGAACTTTTAAAGTAATATAAAATAAGTCTGCTAGGCAAAGAGAAAGTTGAAAAAAAATAGAAGAAAATTATTTATATGGCAAAGCATATAGATTAAATGAAAACACAGGGATACTTAAGTCCAAATTTACTCAATTGTGGCCTTCCTTTTGCACCTGCAGCATGTGGGCACAATTCAAATGAGATAACATCTGGCATATTGTAAGTGCAGTAATCAACAATTGCAGAGGCATTTAAATTGTGGCTCCACTTATGGGGAAAGAGAAAACGCAATTAAGAAGATATGTGTCAAAGATAAGTTTAAACTCACAATTTCCGAATAACTCATTCTTCAGATATGAGAGACCAGAGCCAAGGCTGAACAGGATCTGAGAGGGAACCAGAGGTTATGAAGCTACAAGTAATTTTATCGTGGAGTGGTGGAAAGAGGGTGGGCTTTGGAGATAATGGATCTAGTTACACATCCCAGTTTAATCACTTTTTAGATGGAAAGAGTTGAAACAATTACTTAACTCTTTGTATCATATGTCTCACAGTTGTTAAAAGAGAATCAGAATAATAGAAAGGGTGTAGGTTTATGATGAGAATTAGAGTTGAATGCTATAAGGTGGGAAGCACCAGGAATGGTAGGTTTCTTTCTTTTTTGTTTCCTTTCTTGTATTTCTGTCCATATATTTTATATACAATGATGATCATTTTTATGTATTTGACCTGACAAATTCGCTTACTTCATACTGTGGGGACTTGAAAATCATTTATTAATTCTAAATCATGTATTGAAAAACCTCTAATGTGCATGTTAATATGCTAGGTGCTGGAATTACAGTTGTGAGTGTGAAGAGACAAGGACCCTTAGTTCATTATAACCTACTGAGTGAACTGTACATTAATCAACTACACATGAAAAATAAAGTGATGTTCAAAATGTGATAAGCACCATGAATAAGGAATATACCTTGCAACGTAAAAGGGTGCAAAAATCAAGGAAGTCAGGGGAAAATTTAGTGAACTGAAGGAGGAAGAGAAAATATCTAGGCAAAAGACCCAAGGGAAGAACATAAAGGCAAAACAAACAAACAAACAAACAACAAAACCATCTATAATAAAGATTTTTTTTGGCAAAAAAAAAATCACTATATGTGAAATCAAAAAAATATGTTTTTTTAAAAAATAAAACAAACAAAAAAAAACATCAAATTTGTATGGAAGCACAAAAGACCACAATTTGCAAAAGCCATCCTGAGAAAAAAGAATGAGGCTGGAGGCATCACTATACTCAACTTCAAATTATACTACAAAGCAAAAATAAACAAATGGCATGGCATTGGCAGAAAAACAGACACACAGACCAGTGGAACAGAATCAAGAGTCCAGAAGTAAACCCATGTTAATATGAGCAAATAATTTTTGACAAAATAGCCAAAAACATACAGTGGAGAAAGGAAAGCCTCTTCAATAAAAGGTGCTAGGAAAATTGAAAAACCATCTGGAAAAAATGAAATTAGACTGTTGTCTATCACCACACACCAAAATTAACTCAAAATGGATTAAAGACCTGAATATAAGACCTGAAACAATAAAATGCATAGAAGAAAACATAGGAACTAAACACATGGACTTAAAAAGGATTTCAAGAATTTGACCTCAAAGGCAAGGGAAGTAAAAGCAAAAATAAATGAATGGGACTATATCAGACTAAACAACTTCTCACAGAGAAAGAAATCATTAACAAGGTAAAGAGACAACCATCCAAATGGTAAAATATATTTGTGAGCAATACCTCCAATAAGAGCCTAATATCCTAAATATACAAAGAACTCATACAACTCAATAACAACAAAAAAAACAAATGATTCAATTAAAAAAATGGGCAGGGGACCTGAAGAGACATTTCTACTAAGAAGACATACAAATGGCCAACAAGCATATAAAAAGATGCTCGTCATTGCTAGCTATTAGGAAAATGCAAATCAAAACCACAATGAGATGCCATCTCGCACCTATTAGAACATCTATAATCAACAGGACAAGTAATAACAAGTGTTGGAGAGGATGCAGAGAAAAAAGAACCCTCATTAACTGCTGGTGAGA
>NW_011888790.1:8608208-8610166 GCF_000151845.1 Pteropus vampyrus | reverse complement strand
TGATAAATTTAACGGCATTGGATTTTTAATTTCTGTACATTAAAAGGCATTTTAGAGAAAATAAAAACATAAATCATAGCTTGGGGAAAACAAACAAAATAGATGTATATGTAATATGAAATGATCTCATAAACCAATGTCACCATTGAATTAAAAGCAATTTGCAGGAAAAATATGTTTTGGATTAAATTGATGTTATGGATGAAACATTAGATACTTGAAAATTTTTATAGAGGTCTTTATCAGGTTATGTGGAAATAATAGAATTATCTATAAAGAGTTGAGCCATGAATTATGTTCAAAATGTATTTGAAATTTTATAACAATGGAAATATCCCTTACAATGCAAGTGTGGCAATAATGAACATTTTCAGGGCAATTAGACTAATTTAATTCACAACGACATCTTTTTGAAGTTAAAGATCTAAATTTGGGAGAAGTATAAAATACAAACCATGAGTGAGAATACTAGAGTTCGGCATGCAAGATGTTCACAAATATACCATCTTCCTCCTGATGATTTTGACTTTTCTCTGTATTTAGTTCACTTGATGTCAGAAAGAGAATATGAAAAGAGAAAAGTTTCACTTCTAAACTTAACTGAACTATTATTTCTGAGATTACACAAATATAGTAGTCCATATTGTGTGTGTGTGTGTGTGTGTGTGATTGCATGTGTGTAAGATATTGATGTAAGAGAAATGTAGCTGTCAAGAAGCGGTCCAAAAATCTGAGTTAATGTGTGGATATTTTTCAAGGTTATAAATCCTTAGGGAAATATACAAATGTGATTATACCTTAAACCTCTGGGATGGCCATCATATATTAGATAAATGATACAAAGAATGTTTTAATTAAATTAAAATCTTATTCTAAATTATTTATCAGTCTCAATATATTCTTCTCCTAGAATAATGGAAGTCGTATATTTATGCTTTAATAAGAATAAACTTCTCAATCACTGCCAATTTAGGTCAACTGTACAGCTTCTGGAGAGGAGCTTTCTTCCTAAAAACTGATAGTGGTCACATCATTTGAGCAGGAAATATGTGTGCATGTGTATTATTTTAGAAATATTTTATTTTTATATATTTCTAACAGGATGAAAGTAAAGGGATAAGAAAGTTATCTGGGTCACATATTTTCAAATAACATTTTCTACCTCTTACATTCAGGGTTAGCTTGTGGTTTAAACTCTCATTCGAGAAACATTGACTTGATATGTTTATCTGTAGAACAGATTTAAATAAATGAGTCGGATATCATATTAGGGGATTCCCTCTTCAAGCAGCTACTTGCCTTGTCCATACAATGCGCTATGCCTTTTCAGTCTGGCCAGTGACCTGTCTGGAATCAGAGCAGCTATTTAATCATTTTAATCACCTTCCAAGCATTGGCAATTGTCACCACTCCCTCTGGAACATGCGATACTTAGTAAGGAGATGAAAGCTTGTTCTGAGTAGATTCTTGTATGATAAGAAATAGATTCTATAACATCAACATAGAAAATGTGTGTATGAGAAAGTGTGACTACTGTGATTCCTTAGGCTACTATTTAAATTTCTTAGCAGCTATTTGAGAGAGATTATTAGCTTCATTTTACAGTAGTGAAAACCGAGGTTGAGATACTGATAAAATCATTGCCTGTCACACACAAACCAGTAATTAAGCTCCCACCTGTCTAATTCCAGGTCAAACCCAAAGGCAGTGGGAAGACATAAAGTCAAAGGAGCAGTGGAGAGAGAGAAGAAAAAAATAGTGTCATCTTCAAATCTCCAGGCAATATCTCAATTTTTTCTTATCTTGTTCTCAGTACTCCAGTGAAGAGATTTACTCACGATTCCCAAGCAATTTCGATGAAAGTCCAATTGATTCAAAAATTTTTATCTCAGTACTGAATAACAAAAATCCTAAAAAGCAATTTTAGAATCACATTGATATAGTAATGGTATCATTAT
>NW_011888790.1:8603836-8607448 GCF_000151845.1 Pteropus vampyrus | reverse complement strand
TGTTCTTCAAATCCCACATCAACTCTACCTCATTAGAGAACTTCAGTGAGCATGATATTTTATGCATATTAGACTATCCTAATCTATTTCATCCATTAAGCAATGTTTTCTCCTGCTGACTTACAACAGTGTTCGTTATTTTTGCATATAAAATCTTTTTTTAAGTGTCAAAGAAAAAACAAACAGTCTGATTAAAAAATGGGCAAATAACTTGAATAGACATTTTCCAAAGAAAATGTATAAATGACCAACAGGTACATGAAAAGATGCTCAGTGTCATTAACAGGAAAATTCAAATCAAAATTACGGTGAAATGTTACCTCACAGCTCTTAAGGTGGCTATTATCAGAAAGACGAGAAATAGCAAGTGTTGGTGAGACGGTGGAGAAAATTGTGCACTGTTAGATGGAATATAAATTGGTGCAGTCATTATGAAAACAGTGTAGAGGTTTCTCAAAAAATTAAAAAAAATAGAACTATTATATGATGAATATATACACATAAATTCTATAGAATTTATATATGTGTATTTATATATGTGTATATAGAATTCAAAGGAAATGTGTATATAGAATTCAAAGGAATTTATATATGTGTATATAGAATTCAAAGGAAATAAAATTACAATCTCAAAGTGATATCTGTACCCCAATGTTTATTGTAGCATTATTCACAATAGTTGAAAGGTGTAAATAATCTAAGTTTCCATCAATGGATGAATAGGTAAATAGTCAAAGAAGATGTATATATAGAAAATATATATGTTTACACACACACACACACACACACACACACACAATGAAATATTATTCAGCCATAAAAAAGGAAATCCCACCTTTTGAGACAACATGGATGGACCTTGGCATTACGCTAAGTGAAACGATTGAGAAAGAAAAAGACAACTACTGCATATTCTCACTTATATGTGGACTAAAAAAAGCCAAATTCATAGACATAGAAAGTCGAATGGTGGTTGCCAGGGAGGAGAGGAAATGGGGAGATGTCACTCAAAGGATTTAAATTCTCAGATATAAGATGAATAAGATCTGGAGACTTAATACACAGCATGGTGACTACAATTAACAAATACTATATTATATACTTGAAAGCTGTTAAGAGAGTAAATCTTACATGCTGTTACCATACACACACACATACACACAAAATCTTGATTTTATGAAAGGGTGGAGGAGTTAACTAATCTAGTTGTCAATCATTTTGCAATATATACATGTATCTAATTATCACATTGTACATCTTAAATTTATATATATTATACATCAATAATATCTCAATAGAGCCAGGAAAAAAGAATTAAAAGGAACCTTAACTATCATGTGGTTCTCTCATTTGGGAAATATGAAAACCAAAGAGGCTAAATAATTTTCTATGGTCAAATAATGAAAGGCAATAGTAAAACCCAGCTCTCTTGAATCCTACTTTAGCGTTCTTTATTAAGGCTGTAAAAATCTTAGCATTACATAAGGATTCCTAAGAGGATATAACTCAACATTCCATCAAGCACAAAAAGCTCCTCTATCAGTTCACTAGCGACTAATATCCACTCTCAATATTTCCAATCATAGCGAAATAACTACTGATACGTTTCTACTTACACATCGCTTAGTTTCTAAAAGGACCTTTGTGAGTCCACTTCCTATTAAACCAAAATGACACTCTTAAATTTTTTGCTAATGCATGCAGAGTTGATGAAATGGTGATCTAGTGAGAGTCTTTGTCCTTATTAATAAAAATTGTAAGTAGAAAGTAAAATGAGAAGCTTCATTACCTCTTATAAAGACATATCCAGGGTTACATAAGACTAATTGCTATTTCTCACATTGAGCAAAACCTTCTTTGTAATATTTACTCACTTGTTTTTGCTTTATAGATTTACGCTCACAGTGTCTTATTTCACTTTCCCATGACAAATTTTCGCATATTTGAGAAATGTTGTCCTGCATCCTCTAAGAATTTTTTTCAGAGTAAACAGCACCAGAATCATCATTAATTATCCATAACATATGATACCAAGAACACTTCCAACAACTCACATATATGTATGTCACTATTAAAATATGGTGGTTCCCACAGGGGCAAGTGGTCTGACCAGCACAGAGTATAGTGAGCCTCTTGTCTTTCATGTCTTGTAAACTGGAGTTTTCTTAATATAGATTGATTGCACTAAAGATAGACTCTCTTGGCTAAAGCTGCTAGTAGTTTGCTCTTTATGTAGATTTAAGTAAGTTAAAATTGGAAATAACTGTTATGTTTTAACAAATTCCCACATAAATTATTTCCTCTTATTTCTTGTTCAGTCGAGTATTCAATAGATGCTTGAGATTCATACTATAATGTGGAATTCTAAGTTTTATGATTTAACCTCATATGTTGTCACTGGTAATGCTGCGTGGTTAGAGGTCTTTGGCTTAATTTCCTAAATCAGTGGGCCACTCTTGAATAAAGAACATATTATTTTATTAGTATTAAATTCCTTGGAAAAGAAACTTTGAAAACAAATGTTCTTTTTGAAGGCTTAACGGTAATGGCAAAAAACAATAGGACACTATGCATTTTGACCTACGTTTCATGTATTTTTGCCAGGATAAGCTTTCTCTGGGAGAAACTCTCAGCTGAAGGTTGAAACTGCTCTGAGCTTGTTTCACACATAGCCATTGGCTGAATCTAATCATTTGTATCTAAAGTTCTGAGAACAGACTCTCCAAGGCTGGTGATCAGCATTGAAAGAGATCTTAGATATATCAGTAAGTCTCTACCCGAGACTTCAATTAATTTCTTCCACATAAAGTCAGCATTTTGCTGAGTCAAAATGTGTTAATCCATTTCATCTATTTTAATTAGATTAATCTTTATACATGTTATTTTAAAGGTATTATTTTGAAAGAACAAAAAATAATTATGTATAACAGATACATGTTTAGGCAAAACCAAACTAGACAATGCAAAGCATAAAAACAGAAGAACATGGGAAAATGATCTGATTCTATCAATGCCACGAGACTCTCATCAAGCTATTTGCTGGTGATCTAAAAATGGGCATGGGGTTTTCTAAGACATCTAACTTAGTGCGTGATGCAGCCTAAAGCTGCCATCAAGGTTCTCATCTATAAGACCAGCAGATTAAACTAATTTTCATGTTAACTCTGCCCTCTATTTTCATTTTATGTGGCTCATTAACTTGTCTTGAGTAGTTCTATTCATGTATCAATGAGCTAGGTAAAGACTCTCAGCATGAACTTAAATTTCAAAATGGATGTGACTGAAGATGTGGCTGTCATTTTCATATAGCAGCAATTCTGTGAAATTTGATTACCTCAGGTTGCACTTTATTCATCTACTCCCTTAAAACAGAAACTGTAGATTTGTCTATCCACACTGTAGTGCTGAGTGTGAGATGAGAGGAGAGTGAGAATTCATAAGAAGGGGCAGGAAGTAGTGATGAAAGAGACACAGTCTTACTTTATTGTGACTTAAGAAAATAAAGTTTGGGTTTGTAATACAAAAAGCTATATGCTATTATATAAATATGATTGTTCAAAGTTTTTAAAATATTTCTAAGGACAATAACTTGGACTCTAGAAAGATGTTAAT
>NW_011888790.1:8571372-8603681 GCF_000151845.1 Pteropus vampyrus | reverse complement strand
CAATATAGCAATATAGAAACTATAGAAAGATCCATAATGAAAATAAATTATTCAGACATGATTCTAAGGCCTAACTCTTACAGTGTTTTGCTGTGCATAGATATAGGGGCAGTATATTAACATATTATAAGGTATATACATATATATGTGTATATACATACACAAATATTTTAATGTCACTGAAATTATGCATGTCCTTTCAGATTAAAAAAATATATATTGAAACTAGTATGTGGCGATTTTGAATATGTCTGCAAATTCTTTGACATTGCTCTCCTTGTCTTGAAGTTTGTCTTGTCTTCATAACTCATTATGACAATCAATTTATGTGTCAACTTCTTCAGGTTACCTAATCTAGGTATGCTGTGTAGGGGTTTTGTAAATGTAAAATCCATACGTGTTTGACTTTAAATCAGGGAGATCATCCTAGATAAACAGGGTGAACTTGATTCAATCAGTTGGGGGGCCTTAAGAGCAGATCTAAAGCTTCTTGAGAAAGGTCTGCCTGTATGCAACTGCTTCAGTAATATCTTAGAGTTTCAGCTTGTTTTTCCTGATGGCCTACCCTATGGTTCTCGAACTTGCCTACACAGCCCCTAAAATTATGTAAGCCAATACTTTTTGTGAGGGTTCAGAGCAAGCCATCCCAAGATATGCCTCAGTGGTATGCAGATTATTTCGAGCTAAAGGCAACTGAGACCTGTGAGTTCAAGAGAAACTTGTTTCGTGACTTTTTACCTTTCTATGGCAGGGCAAACTAGTAATTACTGAACATATACTCTCCCTGCAGTTACCTTCTGAACCCCTAAGGTACATTACCTTATCCCTAGCTCAGAATGTCTTACATACCTCAATTTCTCTTTGTGACTTTGAACCCTTCATGTATGTGGGATCTCTGACCCATGTATGTGGGGTTCCTGTATTCATAAAATTAAATTTGATTTTCTCTTCTCAATCTGTCTCTTGTGGCTGTGATTATTTGGCCAGCTAAAAGAAGCAGAAGAGAGAAATAGGAATTTTTCTCTTTCTTCACACTTTCAATAATCTTTTATTATTTATTGTCCACTGGTTCTGTTTCTATGGTTGAACCCTGATTAATACACTCACTAATGTGGCACAAAGATTATGTATAACTCTCAAGGCTATGTCTTAAAAGGTGATGCAGCTTCTGCCTCCCTCTCTTTCACATATTTGCCTTGAAAACCAACCATGTCTCTGTGATGAAATGCAAGTAACATAGTTCCATTCCGTCCTATAGCAATAGATAAGGGCCAGATGACTTGACATCATTGTCTGCCAGACAATTGAGAGTCAGACAGCCTTCAAAATGACTCTAGACCTACCACCACTGACTACAACTGCATGAGAAATATGAGAGCAAGAACCACCTAGCCAAGCCCAATCAACCTCCAGAACTGTAAGAGATAATAAAAATAAATGTTATTTTTGCACTACTGTTTGGGATAGCTATTCATCCAGCAGTTAGAGTTACAGACCTTGGTGGCTTTGTATTACATCAAAATCTCTAAATTAGAACTACATTTTCGAAATGTCCTTCCCTGCGTGATTTTCAATTCATCTGACAAAGCATATGACACAGAGGCAGCAGACTTATAAACAATGCTTAACCAAATTCCCATGATCATATAAGGTTGAATCTCTTCAATGAGACCAATGTATCTCTCATAGCTGGTCTGATTTTCTAATCAAGCAATAACTAATACAAAGGTCCATATTCTGAAATCCATCATCTTACCTGAGATGTCTGCTTTCAGTGGCTCCCAGTCTCACTCATGCCTCAGTCCACTAACTTCTTTCTGCATTGTGAAATTCAGATGTGAAATAGACATTTCCCCTGGATTTTTCTCATAGTATCTGTATTTGTAGAACAATTCATTTAAGTTCTCAGTCAATGTAGAGGTTTTACATTAAAAATATGAGACATTCCTGGTATAAGTCCTTTGGTCAATTCTCTTTTGGTATTTTTCACTGTTCATCTGTCTTTGCAGGTTCCAACCTCCAGGTACTTTGCTCATCTCCAGATTTATTCCAAGATTTACTACAAGACTGTGCTCACTTGTCCATATTTTTCTATTTTCTGGACACTTCTTGCCCTTTGCTCCCCAACATATCTATTTTATATTTCAGAATCATTGTCTCCCCTTAGTAGTTGTATCCAAAGTATTCTAAAAGTGTCCAAAACAAAAGCTTATCTATTCTGGGTGTCATATTTAGTAGCTTAGAGCCTTGAAATTTAAATCTGTCTCAATCCCTTATCAGTTTTTAGAGATTCTAATTTTAGTGGTTTAATGGTAGGCCCAAGAGTCTGATTTTTTAACATTGCTCCAGGTGATTCTTATGATTACACAAGTTTGAAAAATACAAAAATAGAAGAATACATGCATCTTTTAAAAATTGAAAGTCTATTCCTTTACTAAATTGTTATTGCATATCTACTATGTATCAGACATTGTTCTAAATGTTGGTAATGTGGTAATTAACTAAACAAACTCTTTGCTCTCATGCAGCTTATATTCTAGTGGGTGTGGGTGAATATGTATAGGCAATAAAATATATAACATATTATATCAAATGGGGATCATTTCTATAGAGAAAATAAAAGCAGAGTAAGGGTGATAATGATAGTGAGTTTGATATTTTATATAGGGTGATCTTAGGAGATTTCAACAATAAAGACATATTTGTGCAGAGACTTGAAAACATATTTGAATGTGGGAACCTGCCATACATCTGTCTGACTGAAGAGCATTCCAGGTTAACTGAACAACAAGAATGTCCTAAAACAAGAATGACTAAAACTGAGTGAATAAAGAGAAGGATAGCAAAAGCCAAGGGTTACTATAGTATGGAGAGGCAGGGTCACATCATGCAGGGACATTTTAATGGTATTTACTTGTATTCTGAGCTAGAAAGTCAAGAGTTTTGAACCAAAAAAGTATGATATAACATATTTAAGATCAGATCATAAAGTTAAGAATCAAAGGTGGAAGCAAGGAAGAAAAACATTCTGCATTCTCATCAGTTCTAAAATTATATATTTAGGCAATAAGTAAATATAAGCTCAATGTAAGGAAGAATGTTTTTATGTTGTGTTCATTGTCATCGTCTTCAGAAACAAAGATAGATTGGCATATAATAAAGGCTCAATAAATATTTTCTATGTATTGGTTTATATTCAGAACAATCAATCTTGGCCAAGATGGACAGAAACATATTTTATAAAATGATTTCAAGTTTTGAAGTGCTAAGAGTTGTTCATAACATTATAATGTAATAACATTTATTTTTAATAATAAATATTGCTCTTTATATTATTTATTGTTCTTTTAATATCTATGGAATCAATGATGATGACTCTTTCTTTATTTATGATATTGGTAATGCTTATCTTATTACTTTTTTTCTTGGTTAACCTGACTAGAGGCTGACCTATTTTATCGATCTTTTCAAAAAGCCAGCTTTTTGTTTTGTAGATTTCCTCTTCCATATTGATTTCCTGTTTTCAATTTCATTAATTTCTGCCATGATTGTTATTTCTTCTGCTTCTTTTCTGCTTAAACTGCTCTTCTTCATATAGTTTCGTTAAATAAAAGTTTAGGTTATTAAGTTAGGAAGATTTTAGATCCTCCTTCTTATTAAATAAATGTATTTAATGTTATAAATTTGCTTTTAATCACTGTTATCACTGCATCTCATATGTTTTATTTTTATTTTTATTTAGTTTATTTTTAGATTTCTCTAGAGCTATCTTCTTTGACCTATGTGTTGTGTAGAATTGCGTTGTTTAATTCTTAAATATTTCTGAATTTTCCAGCTATTTTCAGCCAGTTATTGATTTCTAGTTTAATTCCATTGTAGTCTGGGAACATGGTGTGATTTGTATTCTTTACATTTGTTCAAGTTTATTAATCTCCATGAATATTCCATGTGAGCTTGAGAAGAATGTGTATTTGGCTGTTAGATGAAGTATTCTATAAATGTCAGTTAGATCCAGTTGATTAATGGTGCTGCTTTTCAGTTCAACTATATTCTTGTTGATTTTCTACATGCTAATCTATCCATTACTGAATTAGGTGTGTTGAAGTCTCCAACTATAATGGTCACATAGCGTGAAATTTTATGTTAAACTTTCTAGGAGCTGGGCTATGTTTACTATTTACTGTAGCTGTAGCTGCCAGAGGTTTCCAATTGATCTAGTGTCCTAGTTTTTAATCTCCCATTTTCCTTGGGTCTCTTTAAGAGCTCCTTAAATTGTCTTTGTCCCTCAGCAATTTCTGCCATAATCCACTGTTGATGTGGGGTAATGTGTTGGGGATGGGAGCATTATATAATCGTATTATTAATTATTAGTCTTTTAGAGGGCCTGTGTCCCTGGACTTTGACCACTACAAATAATCTTACCTTTTTTTCTCACTTGAGTAAGACAGAAAGGTTAGAGGAAGCTGAAGTTGGGTCATTCCTAATAATTCCTGGAGGTAGAATCCACAGAAGTTTAAAGACTTTCCTCAAATAGTAACTTCCAGAAATTCTCACTGTCATGCTAGTCCTTACTCAGCCTCCAGTAACGTGTCAAAATTATCAATACAGTATTACTACTATTTTGTGGTTCCGGTATCTTCTGCTCCAGGTAAACATGTGTCCACTGGGATTCTCTACATTTGCTTATTTGTCTCTTTCCAAATTTTAGTATGGTGGTTTGCTTTGTGACTTCAATTCTCTGATGGATCCATGAAAATATTTGATTTTCTGTTTCTTCAGATTTTCTTGTCTTGAGAATGGGAATAATGACTTCCAAGCTCTTTACATGTTAGAAGTGCAACTGAGGAATTTCAAGTGTTACAACCATGTAAATATCAGAGGATGGTAGTGCAATGTTCAGGAAAACATGACCATTAAAGTAACAAGAATAAATTTATTATCATTTGCCATTAAAACATGAGAACATAATCAATTAAGATGTATATAAGTGTCTTGATTAGAGTTTTATTTTTAATGAGTTAATAGGTTCCAATGCTAAGAAGTGGATGTTTTTTGCTATTTCTATCCAGGCTTTGCCCTACCACTAGGAGACACAAATACAGTGTGAGACAGGGAATCTGTCCATATTTAGAATTTTAGAGTCAGATAACAGGATGAATGCCTATAGCATGAACACTACAGTGACTGACCCAGACTTTCATTTTGTGACCCTGCTTCTATTCTTGCCAACCTAGAAAAAGGATTATAAACCAGTGAATGACAAAGAAGGGCCATTGTAATAGCAGCTAACTTTTATTATGTGGTATATAGATGGTTTTTTCCTTTCTTTCTTTCTTTCTTTTTTTTTTTTTTTTGAAAGGCCTTTCCTTCTTCCTTATACTCATAGCAATGTGGCCTAAAAAATAGCTGAACTGCTCTGGGCGTCTGTTTGAAAGTTAAGGCTAAAAGTAGAATGTGCCGTTTCGCAACGATAACAATTAGAGTTTTTTTCCTCAAATAACCTCACAAACAAGATGGTTTACAACTGGCATTCTGTGACCTAGTTTCAATTGGTTTCATAAGAATATTCACAATAAAAATGTAGTCACCCAAACTCAGCATGCTAAGCAGATAGAAACCGATCCTGGGTTCTTCTACAACCTTGCTGATTCATTTCAGGGGAGTGTTGTCCTCCAGGCACTCAAGAGATATTCTTAAACTCTATTCTATTTATTTTGTTTTTTGTTCTCTTGCTCCTTATGAAGGGAGATTTCCAAGATTAAAATTTGCTGCAAAATTCAAGTGTTTATTAGCTGAGAATATATTTCCTTAACTAGTTTCTTCTAAGGATTTGGTCAAAAGTTCTAAAGAAATTCTAGTTCATTTTCCATGTATTTTCACATCATTGATATGGGCAAAATTTTGTGGCTCTCTAAAAGGGCAGACAAATGCAAAGAATACTTCCCAGAGAGTCAAAGAATGCATATTATAAACTCACTACAATATAGTTTTGTTACCAGAAATATTTCATCCCAGTTTATGTTTTCTTAATTTGTTAAAAAAGCAAATGATGCAAACTTATTTGAGATAAGATGTTAAAATATAGAAGATTAAACACATTTTAATATCTACATTTCATTGTTTCTGTGTCTTGATATTTCATCAGTGTTATTTTAAACTATATACCTACTTTCTTCTCACATACACATTTGCACATATCCTGATTCATTTGGCTTTGTTTTTCCGATTATCTAATTACAAAATGAGCTACTCCCTAGCTAACTGGATTCCAAAATATCTATAAATTTGTTTTACTAATGCAGAATTTTCAACTGGAAATCATGCTTTTTCCTGTTATCTTAACAAATGAAAAATTATATTTTCTATCAAATGATATGTTTCTCAGGACTAATATAGACATCATACAACCAGGAACTATTTTCAAACTGAATGAAGAACATTGGCCCTCAACCATTCTGGGAAATGCTGTAATAATTAATGATTGTTGAGTAAGGTGATTGTTATTTTAGTAACTATACTGGAACTTTTTCTTATACAGAACTTGTTGTATTTGAGTATGTCATAAAAATATTTATTCCGGTGTTTCCATTGATGGAAAAATATATCTTTTTAAATTGTCTTTAGAAACAATGTTATTTTCATTAATGTTATGGATTCATTCACCCCTAGGTACCACTATTAGGTTCAAGAAAGTTATCCTAGAAAATATGCAGCTTATATTTTCTTTTTCTTGACCTCTGAGTCTTGATATGAGTGAGTTCAGGCCTAAGTGGCATGACCTCCTTTAATGTTTCATACAATAGTTGTTCTAAAGAATCCATGATATAAAACTCTGGAGAGAATTGAGTTGTGAGGGATAGTCTCCCAAAGAAGCAGTTAAACCTTTCTGAAGTCAAAACAGGAATATATTTCTTCCTCCTTTTTTGAAAAACTCCTTTGTTAATGACCTGATACTACTCTGGATCAACTGGATACATGCTAGAATGCTGTAGAAAACAAAAGGCAAAACAAAACAAACACAAAAACATTTCAATGCACGTGGTATGGCTTTGTTAGCTCTTACTTAATGTGTTATCAATGGAAAAAATTGCTGTGTAATTATCTATTTGTTTAGCAAATATTCAGTGAGAGCCTATAATGCTCTAGACACTGAGCTTTGTGTTAGATTATCCAATAGACAGATTATGCAGTTCTATCAGAGTACCCTGTTTTTTTTTTATGAAGTCTATATAGTGTTTCTATGAAGCAAAAATCTCTCTGTGCTGTAGAAAGGGATAAAAATAGATAGTTGCAAAAAATGTAAAGATTGTAATAAGAACAGGTAGGAATGGCTGGAAATATCTTCCTACAGATATGATCAGATAGAAGGAGGGCACAATATTAAATTTAAATATAATGTAGTGATCATACTCCTATAATTGAATTAACATCCTAGATTTGATCCTACCAGTCCTACTCCTTGTCTCGAGGTAAAGGGATAATCTATGTGGAATTTAATAATTTTTAAATGATGTACTAAATATTATAATATTGATGAAGTGAATGCTAAAATGAAGACTATGACCTGAGCTTGACATATGTGTCAAAAGAGAAGGCAGATAGCAGGAGAGGAATTAAAAATAAAAGAGATAAGAGGTAGAGGTATTTATGCTGGACCTACCCTCATATCTTTGATTATCAGCCAGAATAAGAATAACCTTGACAGATAAAGGCTTCTCAGTGGGTAGGAAAGAAGTCTCTAGTACATGTTTTCTGAATTGTTACTGAAAACAGTCTCCTAACCTTTCCTCTCTTTTCTTTATTCACCAATTCTCTACTGAGTCCCTTCCATGCAGCAAAATATTATTCTATGTTCTAGGATACAGCACACAAAAACAGATGTCCCCCTGGGGCCTGTATACTAGTGGGAAGAATTTGATTCAGAGTCAGTAACTTGGGATCTCATAGCAATATACTACTTGGTTTGTGATTATTGACTTGGGTGTAAGTCTGAGGGTCAATAATTAACTATTCTAAAACAAGAGTCATTTATTTTTATAACTTGCCTTCAGTACTGTGAACAAGTCCATCAAAACAAGTTAACTAATTTGATTACCATATACAATTAGAACATAGAATTTTGACAAGTTCACTGGGAAGTTACCTTGCTCAAAGTTGAAAATATCCTTTTGAAAACCTTTGTTCAAGAATGAAAATCTGCTCAAAGTTGAAAATCCAATTTAATGTATGATTATACTTGCAATAAAAATTATTCCTCAATAAAAACAATTATATTTATTTATATAGGGTAGAGCTTTGGTGCCTTAATTAAAAAGAATATATATATGTATTACTTTATTTCATTTACATATATATTAATGTAATAAAGTATGGTATAACTTAATACATGATAAAATGCTAATATATCATTATATAATAAAACCAAGCTTATGAAATATTGAAAAATATGTACATAAATTATAAAAAAGATTTAGATTATTCTAGCTCAAATATTTTAAAAGACAAAAAAGCACTGTTTTGTGAATCCAGCTAAAAATTTATTAGACATCATGATCTTTTCCCTCTACTGTGTATAAAAACAAAATTTAGGCTAATGTTTCATATAAGCAGTAAGTGAACATGGGTTTGAAATGGCCTGAAAAGTAGATCTGATGCTATAAGTATCTCTAATCCTTATGAAAATATACTATTGATGAATTCTATAATATATGTAAGGTGAAACTTTTGCTCAGCAGGGAAAAAGAAAAATGACTTTAAAATAAGATGATGCAAGCTGGTGTAGTTTTCCACTCTGTGTCACACATGATGGCCCTCATAATTCATACCCAGGGGAAAGGCAGGAAAAGTCTGAAACTAGATAAGCCCTATCGTATTAGGGAAAGTGCCAATTAAAGAACATGTATTATCAACAAGTAATCATGAATGCATTAGTGCGTAGTTGAGAAGGAAAATAATTTGGCTTAAGAGGATTAGAAATCCCCAGTTTCTAGTTAAAAGTAAGTTAACCACATAGCAAAATAAACAAATTTGATAACATTTGAAGTTTATGAATAAAGATAGTCAGGGGAGAAATGACAACGAGATGCTCCATGCAAAGCTCTGTTCTCAGAGCGCTTAAAAAATTTACTTTTCAGAAAAGTCTTACGGTGAGAAGAAAAACAAATCCCCCCTGGGCACTTGCTGTTAAACCCTTGAGGCTTAACAATTGTTTTTCATTGATTTTTATCTGTGTTCCTTTTCTCTAAGAATGCTACATTATTTATTAAAATTGTGATATCACAATAATTGATACACGGCAACAGTGTTCTAAAAATAAATTTCGCAAGAATTGTGATTCATTTATCTTTGATTTCATTGGTTTTGTGTGGGCTATTTATGCCAATGTGTTACTCGTAAAGTCTGTTGCTGTTTCACCAAGAGACAACAAATCAATAGAGATTTTTTTAAAAATCATTCTTTCTCCTTAATGATATGGCTTTTCCTAATTTTCCCATGTAAAAATACTGATAATAACTGATAATAATGTATCTCTATTTCACAGAATTGTTCCGAAAAATGGATAATTTAAAAATAATTCAAGTGAAAATGCTTTAACATTATAAAGCACTATGCAAAGAAATATCCATTACTTTTTCATTAATGTAAAAATTACCATTAATAAGAATGTCTTTTTTTTGACACATAAAAATGAAATAACTTGAAAATTATGAGGAATGATGGGAAAAAGGCTAAAGCAAGCACACAAAGGTTGATTAAACCTGTATCAAATTTCGGTCTCAAAAATAATACAAAAAACAAACATACACACATACACAGACACACACACAGACACACACAGACACACACACACACATACACACACACATACACACACACACACACAAAAGCATTAGGTTTTGTCCAAGGGTCATTACGCGCATACGCCAAGTAGCAAAAAGCAGGAAGACAGGGGCAGTTAACTTTCTCCCCACTTCCACCTCCTACTCCCTCATTACACCTTTCATTTCTCAGGACTGAAATGTGGATTTGTCTTAGATACTTGTATTTGATGTTGTTACCACAAAACACCGGCAAGAAGGATGCCTCTTGTCTTCTCCCCTGCTTCAACAGAAGAAAAAGAAGCTAGCATGCAGATGTGAGGCAATAGGGAAGATGAAGAACAATTTCAGAATTCAATGACTTTCTAACCAATAAACACATTTAAATAAAGAATTGAACGTCGTACTTGCACAGGATGTTGCAGATGAGTTCTAAGTAGAAGAGAGCAGGGACTAGGTACTTGGTTTAGACGAACAAACAAAAACTTCATCATTTTAAAATAACCTCGGACAAATTTCTTAAAATCGCTGGCCCCGGAAATGTGAAAATAGACGAAGCGCTTAGTACATTGCAGGGATAAAGTTGATACGAGTAACAGAAGTAGGAGTGATGATTGTGCCAATGTCAGAAGTCAAATGTACCCTAAAGGTCATTATTACAATGAACTATAATTTGACATCATCTGTCCTTCAATGTAGGTGTTATGGTAATTGATAATATCCTCCTTTCATTCTGAAAAAGTTTGTTTGTTTGAAGATCTTAACGCTAGACTTGAGAATAATGAAACTTAATAAATGGCATGTTCAAACCAGAATTTAATAATTCCAAGTATTTTCTTTCTTCGTGAATTATTCAATATTTGCAGTACCACATACTTATCACTCTGAATTTAACTATTCACATGGAATGCGGTAGAGATTAATGAACATACTTAATTAAATTATGCCAATTAAATTTGTACTACTAAGCCTAGGTAATTCTCAGAATTTTTAAAATAAATTCTTGATATTAAATTATCCCTAAAAATGTAGAAAAATTGTTTGAATGTAATTATCTGTTCTGATCACTATTTGCTATCATTTTATTAATCTGATAACAATATTATCAATAATGTTCTTTCCTCTGTGTTTTACTTTTCTATAATTATTTATTAAATCTTAATAAAATTGTAAAATGGTTTGTATGTGGTATTTTTCTGTTGGCTCCTGAAAAGTAAAATAAACAATTAAAAACAATATTTTCGTGTACTTTTAAATCTTTTTATATTTCTCATACATTTTTAACAGTCCCCTATATATGTGGCTGAACTGGATTAAGACAAAAATATTTAGTTTTGTAATAATAAGGCACAACAAAGTAAATTCATATCTCTAAATATTACTGTTTATTTACTATAGCAAATGAAATATTAATCTTTTAATAGATATACTTTGCTAATGTATCTTTCTAGTTAATAAAGAATGTGATGCATTTCATGACTCTAACACTGCAAAGTAAGGACTTTGTAAAAGTCACAAATGTGAATATATCAAGATTTTTTTGAATGTTGTAATAACGCTAGCAAGAAGAATCTTGGGGTATCAATTTGTTTAATCCAATAAAGCATGTAAATTATTTAGAAGAGTTCCTGCTACCTTTGTAATGCTCAATGAATGTAATTTCTTTTTCTATCTCTGTCTTAGGCTGCCTTGCTTTAACTCAGATTTTTCTTCTTCAATCAGACATATTGTTTATATCTTCTTCAAAATCACACTTACACTGCAAATCTTCTAAGTCCTTCTCTAACTGAATAATCATATTTGGATTATTATTTTTCTATGATTAATTGCAGCCATATGTAATTCGTTTATAGTTTAAACTTTTTCACTAGTTCACACATTCTTTCACAGTTTAACTCACTTCCTGTTGTTTTATTTGCCTCATTTATGTTGCTTTATTATTCAGTTGCTCTAAAACTGTACTATAAACATTATTTATTATATATTAGTTTAATAGCTGAGGTTTGCCCTAAATGTGTATTTATTTTTTAGACTGATTTTCATTGTCAGCCTAATGTTGATGTTATCCAGTCATTTCAGCTAAAATTGGGTTTAGATATGGACAAGCAAAGATATATTATTTCAAATTGCTTACATTTTTAAATCAGGTATTTTGACAATTGTTGCATTCTAATTATGGATTAAAATTAGATAATACTTAATACTTAAATTCTATGGGTTAATCCACCATGCAAATCTATATATAAGCCAAAGGGCTCAGAATTTAAACTACTTAAAAATATTATAATATGAAGAACCAAAATTTCATATTTAAAAAAATGGGAAAAAGTTATTCTCATTGCTGCCAATATGGCCATAGGCTATTTGTAGTTATTCCGCTCTACTATCAACATGTTAATCTGTAATCTGTGAAAGATCCTCTCTTGCTCTCTTGGAAGTGCCAATTCTTATGAGTAATCCATTTGAAAACCTCTTCGATCTTTCGTCTGAAAATGGAAGACAAATGAGATGTGAGTAAGGGAAAGTATAAATACTTAGGGCCCAAATTCAACAAAAGAGGAGTTAAAGTCATAGATGGCTCTGTAAAAATAGCTTCTATTAGAAATAAAAATAAACAAACAGTGAGAAAGATGATCTTGAGAATAATAGAATTTTAATTTAATCACTTTATTAATTACTTAAAATAGCCTTAATGTCAGATCATTATCTCATTTTATATGATATATTTATTGAGTAGAAAATTATATAAATTTTGTGTCAATTTAAGAATGATATAAAATTACAAATTACTTCTTATGTGGTTTTAGAATTTGCCTTGTGTGAATCCCTCACCCAGAATATCTGTGATAATTAACTCACATGTCTTTATTCTCCAAGAATTAGACAAGATATAATAAAAATGGTGCCTCAATTATTCCTGTTTCTCATATCTCTAAAAATCTTAACCAACTTTCAATGTCCACCTCCATCTCGAATATTTACCTGGACATTTCAACATATAGGATCTATTTCTCCAAATCCACGAGGAATCTATTTCTTGCATTACACAATTTGGTGTTACCCACTACTTCATAATGTTTAAATAGTGTTTTAAGATTGTATGGATTTATATTTCCCCCCGCCGAACCTTTTGAAATATTATATATACCTTCTCACAATTTAAAGACCATGATTCATACTTTACTTTTATATACCTGGGTAACAGTATAAATGTAAAAACACTACAGGCACTATTTTTTGAGCTGTGACTTTGGTGTCACTGGACTTTGTCATTTACTAGTTTCATGACCTTGGGCAAATCAACTGATATTTCTAAACTTTATTTTTTTATTATATATAAGATGCTATAATAATATTGAATTCATAAGGTTATAAAAATAAAATAAAATACTTCATGGGAAATAATACTGAAACCATAAAGTAATAGAAATATTGGTTATTCTAACTAAAATTGTGTCTAAATGGACAAAAGAGTACTCATGTTTGAGGTGACTAAATTAAGAATGGGTACAGGGAATTCTGAGAGGCACAGATAGTGTACTTTAATAAAGGTCATCCATCTCAATTTTTTCTACATCTGAAAAAAAAAGCAATTCTGCAACAATCAGCCCTTTAATTGTCAAAGATGTTTGGTTTCTGTTTCTCATAGAGACATGACAGTTTACTGTTTTCCCATTTCTCAAGAACAGATGTAAAAAAACAAGATGCCACATTTAACCTGGCATCCTGTAAGCCCTAATTTCTTACACTTGTAAAACCATCTCATTCTTGCTCAACAACCCAGATTTCAAACTTTTCAGGATGACTTTTACTAATATTACTTTAAAAAGAAATTTAATGAATTACACTTATTTAATGTTATAGGGTTCCCCACTTTGGGAAAGTTTACTTTATTCTACTTTGCTTTTATGAAAACCATGCAATAGGACCTGTTTTGCTAACCAAAATAAAGAGCATTTTCACTTTTACAAAAAAAGGTGAAAAGCAAAAATAATGTTCGGAGTTCGTTTGGCAGTGAGCCATCATAGAGGAGGCATGGTGCCACCTTGCTCTTTCCCTGGGAACCACGCTCAATATCTCAGCATCAAGCTGCTATAGCTTTAAACTGTGCTTGTGAACATTTGTATTTATCTCAATTTATTTTGTGCATCTATTAGCAAGATGTGTCCTAAGATATTAGGAAAGCCTAAGAGAGCTCATAAGGGTGTTACATTTAGCATAAAACTGGACATAATTAAATGTTTCAATCTCGGTTAATGAAATAAAGACATTGCGTGAGAGTCAAACATGCCTGCATCCATCATTCGTACTATTAACATGCAGAAAGAATCTTGAAAACCACCGAAGTTACTATTGGTTCTGCTAGTAACAAAGTTGTCTCTTTTAGTAAGCATCCAGTAATGAATAAAATAGAAGATCTACTGCTTGAGTGAATTGATGGTTGTACAAAATGTGATGTTCTGTTATCTTATACTTAAGAGGAAATCAATGGGTCTTTTTAATAAGTGGCACTACACTATACATAATTAGTTCTACTTTATATAAGCTGTTTACTTATCATATTTCTGCTTTTACTGTATGTTAATGTTATTTTAGGTTTTACACATTATTTGATATAATTTGGTAAGTTTTGGGGGGGCGGTCTGAAATGCTAAGAAAGTTTTTCATATAAAGTACTGTAATGATAATTGCTTCTTTGCTTTATGCCATTTAGGCTTACAAAGGGGTTTCATAGGAATGCTCTACTTTGAGATAACAGAGGAAGCCAGTATATATTTATTATAATTTGATAAACGGAAGATTTCTGGAGAAAGACATCTGCATATGGTGTCCCAAGATATTATTTAATTAAGTGGAGGATTATGGAAGCTTCTCTCCTTCTATATTTTAAAATGTTTCCTTGAAAACATAATAGGCCCAATCTTTTGATTTTACAATGTAAGATAGGGCTTTTTTGACCCCTGGAACTTAAACACATAGCTCAAAAGTTTCCCTAGGGATCTCTTACAAAGTGTAATCATTGGTCTCTCATGGAAATAATAAAAGTTTTACTTTTCCTTTTCAATTTTACTATATAAGTTTAAGTGGATTTTTGTCCACACTTTCAGTCTCTGACAGACTGTCTGCATGTATGTAATCTGATATGCATACTCCATAATTCTTTCTCTCTTCTTTATTGATATAAAGTTTTCTCTCTTCTTTATTGATATAAAGTTTATATGAAGCATAAATTCTTATACTTCAAAAAATTTTAATTTATGAATTATTAATTTATACTATATACATTAAATGTTATGAAATTGTATAATAAGCAAGAAAAATTACTTCCAGATCTTAAAGATAGATATATCTTCTTTTTTGAAGAAAGCATAGAATTTTAATGTATGGAATAAGTACATAGAAAAGAAAAATATAGTGAATCATTAAATTTAATTCAAATATTAACAAATTACATAACGGACAAATATTTATAAACTACTTTGTCTAGCATATTATTTTCAAGGTATTTACTCTTTCTTCTTACTGTTTACGGGCACAGGGAATATTGAAAAGGGGTTCTAAAATGGAGTGCCAGCTTACAGAAGCAAAAATCACTAGGTAAGTTTTCATCTGCTAACAGATACACTTGAAGCAGCTGAACTAAGATAGGATTTACAAAAAAGCTTTAAACTCACAAACTCCATCATGAATAAAATTAAAAAGTTTTATTGCCTTCATTAGTTTTCTTTCCCCCAGATTCCCAGAATTTGCTTTCAATATCATCTATCAGAATCATCTGTAGAGGAAAGGTCACAGATCTAATTCTTCATTCAGGCACAGAGGACATTAAAAGCTAATATACAATGTGAGATATCATATATAATAATTAGTATGTAATTATGTTCATATATTTTCACATATATGTCTTTTGGCACTAGCTGCTCTTTCACTTCGAGAAATCACAGTGGACATTGTTCCTATGGTTACCATAAGAGGTCCATTTCCGGAGGTAGCTCAAGACTATAAAAGGAGTAAGAAACTAAGCCAGAAGTGCTGGCTTGTCTTATAAAGTCACTCTGCCCATTATTATTTCTGTTAATCTGATGCTAAGATTGTGTTCTTTATTAGGAACAAAACATTTAATGATATATCTTACATGAATAAACCAATTTAATTAATTTTCAGTCTACATTAATCCATTTATTGTTGCAGTTACATATTCCTGATAAAATTTACAAAAAAAAAAAAAAAAGAATTTGAGAAAAGACAAGACGTTTGCTATTTTAAAGAGGATGGCATTTTGAAAGAACTGTTCTCTCAAATGTTACTAAAGTGATCACTGAAAAAGCACAGGTAAAGTCAATTAGTATTTAAGGGAAAAAAAAACAACAACAATATAATGGGAAATAGTCTTGTTCTCTGCACAATTTTAGATTTATTTAACTGAGTATGAGCTTAATCTTTCTTGTTATTCTTCTTTTGTTTTTATAATGACCAGCTGAAATAAAACCTATTTTGACAATGTGTTTTCTAAGAGAGAGAGAGAAGAAAATTAAGCATTGCATGCTCTAAAAGAAAGTAAAAGTGGAATTAGAGTGAAATAAAGACATTAGGAAATTATAATCTCCTTTAGAGGAAACTGTAATTTTTGTTGAGAAATCTTTGAATCTTTCACTTTTTGCATTAATTTGCATAACAAAGATATGATTGGCTAAAGCATTTAAATATTCTTTCTAATTTTGAGATGGAAAACAATCTTCAATGTGTTAAAGTTTGCAGAATACAGATGTTTATACCTAGGTATATATACTTATAAAAGCTTACCATTATATGCTCTTTTCTAATCAAAGATAAAACAATAATTTTTATTTAGTGCATGATACTATTTGTTTTTAAAATCTAGGTTGAAGATTATGACAAGTACCAAGGTTTTGCAACTCTATATTTTTACATGTTTCTGACATTAAATATCTTAGAGAAAGTCAGTGTTCCTCAGTCCAGTGAGCTTGGCTCTGACTGCCAGAGCTTTTTTTTTAAAAAAAGAGAGACAATTTATGCAAATTTTCTAATTAAGCAAAGGAAATCTAAAGGCATTTACTTGAATCTACCATCCCATATCCTGACATATTTTTAAACCGAATGGGGTATAATTATTTGTGTATGTCAGCAAATACCCAGTGGCACATCTGAGAATAACATCTATTATGGAGCAGACACCCCTGTTTTCCTGAGAAGATTCTGAAATAATTAAATTAGTAAATCATCGTCTAAGTCAGGACATCAGGCTCCCACAGCTACTCTCCTTGATCTTCATCTTAATTATGTACTTGTCTTGATCCCTGACTATAAAATGTACTGACATGCATGTGCCTTTGACTGCTTTATTCTGGAGATACTTCACAAGCTATTCGTGATTTGAGGTGTTTATTCTAACTCCCTATGTTTTTTTGATATATGCGTGTATCCAGAGAGAGGTGTCTGCCATAGCTTGCAAAGTCTCAGGGGATAAGCTACCTTACAATCAATTCTCATTGTTTAGTAGCTACTAGAGTGGCATTTGTAATCAGGCAGTTAATCAGTGCTTAATGTCATGTTGAGGATTTTATGATAGGTCTATATTTTGGTTAAAATATAAATATATTATATAAAGAGAAGACAGAGTTAATACCATCTGCTTCAAATATACACAAATGCATACACACATACACATACATACACAATAAGGAAGGTCTTTAATAATACATTTACCTTATCTCTAAAATCTATCAAAACCACAATTGTGTTTTGAATGATTAAAAAAAAAAAAAAAGAGAATGCAATACTATAAATTACTACTACCAACAAAAAGAAATGTAATATTGTTGACTATCCATTACAGCAGTACAGTGGTATAATTGTATATTGGAAATGTACCTTAGTTTTACTTCTTTTATATGCATTTTGACTTTTCAGTATTATTAATATATATGTATATGTGTGATTTTTATTAGAAAAATAAAAATAATGTGTCTATTATTCAATTAGATGATGTATAAGCTGAAATACGATAACTCAATCTCCCATATACATCCTCTGCAGAACACCTGTAATATTCTCTTCAGGGAAGTGATACTGACTATGTAGAACCAAGAAAGGACAAGTTAATGAGAAAATAATGTTATTAGAGTCCTCACTATTGAATTTGCTTAAGGAATAATCAGAGTGAGAGAGCAAAATACTACATCATCCAACTCTGTAGAGTGAATAGATGAGGACATTATGCAAATAAAAAAATGTATGGCATTCCTAATTCTTATACCATACTCATCCTTAAGAGAAGTGGCCTGTGTCCTTAAAGCTTGTCTTATGAAGATATCAATATTTTAAAAAATATAGAGAAGCAAAAGACAGCAATAAGCCTCATACCTTGACTAGTGATTGAATTTTTTCACTTGCTATCTGTTACTATTTAATCTGTGTATGGGGGAAAAATCAGCTGAGCTGTTCAGAAACATCTGGATGTTATGGTGCCCAACAAATATAATAGCCACGGCTAATGAGCCTAAAGATAGGAAGAGCATTACCTGGTTGCTGTTTCATCCTTCAGCCAATGAATATAAATAGGCTTTCGTTGATCTTTTGTCCTACTAAAATGTAATCCAGTTTATTGAACTGGTGAATTACATTAACCATTTTGACATTATTTTTTTTTTCAATTTAACGTAGTGTCCTTGTTCTGTTCTTCTTTTCTCTGTTTTAGAGAAACCATAATAAAACGATATAATTTATTTAACTACAGTGATTCTGACTTATAAAACAATTTGTATAAAAAATGTGGTATATATATATGTGTGTGTGTGTGTGTGTGTGTGTGCACGCACGTGTGTGTGCATATATATATAAATGTGCAACATGGAAAAAAAAGTAGGACTTCCACTTTCATAACCTGTATGAAGTTATTTCTTCATACAAAATGGTTTGCCTGAGTTTTGCCCCCTGTATTTGCAAATAATGATGGGATCTGCCCCATAGGATTTTGTAAAGATGAAATTAAGAACTGTATATAAAGTGGTTACCATACAACAAGTGCAGAGGAGATGTATTCACTGATGTTATTATGATTGTGGCTTTTAGCACATTCTCAGAACATCACATTTAGAGCTAGGTTTTATGCTGGTAAATTCATCCACAATTAGGAAAGAAAGTCTGCATTGAGATTGAGTAGTGTGCTCAGACAAAGTAATGGGTTTATGAAAACAAATGTGAATAAACTGGTTCTTGTTGTCTGTCATTCAAAGATGGACTTTCTCCTTAGGAGAAGTGTCTCCAATAAGCATTCTGATTACTACCCCACTTCAAATGGTGGTTGTTACATTATACTTTATAACATAATGTAAGGCTATGCTCTATGATCTCAGTTGCATTTTTTCTTTGGGCATTAAATAATAGAAAATTATTTCCATTGTGTATTTGCTAGTGGTTCAGTCTTTTCACGTCTTTAAGTCTTGGGCAGCCATTCATCTAAGGATGTTGGAAACAAGACTTGAGGGGCTAGAAAACTATTTGGGCTATCTAGAAATGTGCAGAAGTTGACACCAGATTTTTAACATAGAAAACTAGAAGTGTTAATAAAAATACAATTTTAAGACACAGATGAATAATGGAAATGATACTGACTTTAGCTTTCATTTAGCAGCATTATAACAAAACATAACATGGGTTTTATCATTTAATAACTACTGTCTTATAAATAGTTTTATGTAACTTTCACAACAGATCAGTGACTTACGCTAAGGAAAATATTATTTCCTCCATTTTACAGACGAGAAACCTGATTTTGAGAGGTAAAGTGACTTACTAGATCTCATGTATACGTAGACAATAGATTTAAGGCAGGAAGTAATATCCTTTCCCACTAAACAAAATATCTTAGTATTTTTATATTTCAGCTTTATATGTTCATTGATAAGACAAACATATATAAATAAATTTCTAGCAACTTGTCAGTTTGGTTTTTTATAAATATACACCAAACTTCTCTCTTAGAAAGTCAATATTAGTGGCATTTTTATTCAGGTTTAATGACCTCAAAGAACAGCTTTTTGGCATCTACTCTGTTTTAATCCAAAGACATTTTTCATATCTGATAGAATGGCACCTAAAGCTATAAAAACACAAAATGATCAAGAAAAACTCCCAGGTAAGTGGCTAAAGTAAATGAGTGGCATTTGTTGAAATAGAGAAGATGTGATCAAGACAGCATTTGGGGGAGAAGAAGGGAAGGAGTCAAGTATTTTTCTTCATACAGCATATTTGGGGATGCAATTCATCCTGAAAGTATAAATATCTAGAAGGCCATTTAGTCATGTAAGTCTATAGTTCAAAGGATCTGGTAGGGTGGGGGAGTCAACAGCATAGAGAAGTGAATGCATGAATCTTCCTAGATGTGGTTTAGACAGAAACGAGAATTTGGTCTTGAAATACTCCAGTATTTAGAAAGTGGGGGGAAAAAGAAGCCAGCAAAGGAAAATAAAGAAAAGATGTTTGTTTGAAGAAAATCCTGGGAATTGACTGTAAATACAAGAAGATAATATTTGAAATATGCTGAATTCTGGAAAGAAATGGTATTGGATGAGTGGTACTTGAAATGTTTTATTAGCGTGGGTAGAAACAAAATTCATTTTTGGAGGGATGTGTTTCACTTAGGGTTTGATCAGAAAAACAGAATGAACCACTTAGATAAATAATTTATCCTAGGGATGCAACCTTAAACAATTGTGCGACTCATTATGCTGTGTGCAGAGCTGTGGCCGGAAGTCAGCCTGGCAGTCATTTTCTAAGGGAAGATTGACATGAAGTGGGGAAAGAAGGAAAGACTAGATAATCCAAGAATAAATGGACTCTATGAGCATGGGCGGGAACTGACATTCGTTCCCCTATCACCTCCAAGCCTCCAGCTTTGAGGGTAGGAGTGTCTGGCAGTACCAGCTGGTGGCTTTTGTCAGTGAACTTAGAACACTCAAGACTGAGGAGTCTAAGATCCTTAAGGAGGAGATGGAGCAGCAGCTGGAGTTGCTGTGGTCTAGTTGCAGTGCATGCCAACCAGGTGAGCCACCAGGTAAACAACAACTTGCCAGAGCTGCAGCAGCACCTCATCCCCTCCTCTGCCCTTTCTATAGTAAAAAAGAGCGTGACTTCACTTCTCACCTTCTAAGTCCTGCTTACAATGTCTCTTGTGACCCCGGCAAACCAGAACTATGCAGGGAAGAAATTCAAGGAAACTAGTTCCAGTTTAGCTAACTTTAGCTAACTTGACACAGTACATATTCTTCCGAGGACTGAAGAGCAAATGAGATGTGAGTAGACATCTGAAGTTCTTCTAAGGGTTTTGCTGAAGCAGGTAGAATTAAAATGTAAATGTTTTTGTTTAGTTTTTGATTTATTTATTTTTGTTTTACAAGATGCTTGATAATGGAGAATGAATTAGCAGAAATGGAGAGATTCATATGGAGGGGAGAGAATAAGGACAACTAATAAAACCTTTGAGAGCTGAGATGAACTATTGCTCACGCTCTAGGTATTGGATATTTCTTTTCAGTCTTTCCTTTTGCTACACATTTCTACTGGAATTTAATGGTTCATAGCACTGACTCTGGGGCAGATTGATTTAAATCTGACTCTATTACTTAAAAGTTGTGTGCCAAAGAGCAAGAACTTCTTCATCTCAGATTCTTTTTTTTAAATGGCTACAGTAATAATAGAAACTCATAAGGTCACTGGGGAATAAAATAGTGATGTTATCCACTCAAAGGTCATTGTAAAGATTAAATCAGTTAATATTTGGAGTTCATGTAGATTATGGGTACTTAGTTCTCTGTTATTATTTAAATTTGAGTACCTAAAGAATGTAAAAATTTATAGTGGTTAACATTTAAGATTTCTGTTATTTAAATTTCTTTACAAATAGTTTTATTATCTCATAATTTTCCAGCATATAGAATTAAACATTTTTTGTTTGTTTGTTTGTTTGCTTTTATATAATGTTATGGTGAACATCTTTTGAAAAAGGATACATCAATTTAGATTATTTCTGTAGAATACACTACTGGAAGTTGATTTAATGAGTCAGTGATTCCCAGCATTCTTAAGTATTCCCAGCATTCTTGTAAGTATTAAAGAAAAATATGTTTAAAAATTAAATTTTAACTTTGTTCTTTTAAAATATTATCTTAATGTCAATAAAATTTCAGGAAATTAGTTCATTAAATATCTGAATGGTAGAATGTTAAAAGTTTATTAAAATTAAATATTTTAGCAATGTGTCTATCATTTATTTTGAAATCCATGCTAAATTCTATTAAATACTAGAAAACTATTCTTCAGCTGCATCTCTGTTAAAATGAACATTGAGATTTTACCAGAAAATATGCTTTCCTTTGACATTTAAATTATAGTAATTACAATAGTTTTTTAGGTTCTCTTACTATTTGCTCTTTTTTTTTGTGCCTGATGTTTACAATTATAGATTTTTATCATGAAATTTAAAAGTTCACTAAAGTGAGATAACATACATAGCTCTGCACTTCACTGATTGTCAATTATCAACTTGAATGTGTCATTTGTTACAATTCATAATTAAACATATGAATAATTTCTTTGTATAGCAATTATATTTGCTGTTATAATAACTAGTGTAAACCTGCCAAGATAATTCTCACCTGTCTCTAGAAATGTATGAATATTCTTTGTATTACTAATTTGAACAAAGTGGATCTCCTCCAGTGTAGTTCACCTACTGTTAGTATATTCATTAATGACAATAACTATGTCTTTACTTCAAGTGTTAATCATGATTTTACAATGTATAGTTATGAGAAGTGTCCTTAAGCTTTTTCTGGGTGAATGCCCACAAGTCACAAATGTTCATTTGTTGAAAAAATTACACTGTGAATAAAGTAGAAGAATATATGTCTGCACAAGGGAAGAAAGAATTTTCCCTATATAAGAATACTCACTAATAAGATTATAATCACTGTTATTAGAAGCTGCCTCATTTTCTTTGCAATCATCTGTCTTTGGAGTGGAAACATTGGCTGTTCCTGAGAGACAAGCTAAATAAAATGCACTCTATTTTTTCTTTCCACTGTCCATCTGGTTTTCACAACCACAAGAAATGGGACATTTTTAAATAGTGTATACTCTCATGGTTTCCTTGACACTCCTTGCACTTCTGCAATCTTCTTTTTCTCCTTATAGCTTCAAAGTTACAACAAATTAGGTACTTACAATTTTAGAATACTCTAGTGAGTACTCCAAATGTACTTTTTCCTTTAATTTTCTGAATAACACTATTCAGTGAGTATTTTATTACAGAGAGGAAACTAACTTGCCACAAAATAATAATGGTAGTAAGAAACAAAGATGCAAAGTAATTCCCACAAAGTGTGACTGACTCAACTCAAGCATTTAACCATTATGGTCCCTCCCCACAACCTCAACACCAGCTCCTTTTCACGCATGCAATCCCTTACGTGGCAGTAGGACCTAAGTTTCTGTCCACTTTCATCACTCTTCTCACTCTGCATACTTTCTGTTAGGGATTTATTTTCCATGATTTCAAATTCCATTGTAGGTTGGATGCTTCCATATTTTATTCACAAGCCTAGACTCTGTTTCTGAGCTAAAGATTCTTAGTTTCATCTTCCTGGTGGACACTGGCACCAGATTGTTCCACAGGAATCTCAGTGTCATTATTCCCATAATTAATTACATAATTTCCCCAGTTCTATTTTTTCTCTGCCAAACTGGTCTTCATCTTGAGTTTCTATCTCCGTGATTGCTTCAATATTGATGAGATCATTAAGAAGTTACCCTCATGAGATCCTTAAGAAACTGCTTTCTCATTCCACATTTCAATTCCTCACTAAGGCCTGGTCATTTCAACTCCTAGAAACCCAAATTTAACCTGATTCTCCATCCTCATTACTACTAGATACAATTTCTCTCCTTTATTTTCTCCAAAACAGAATAATTCATCTTTCTTCCATTGTAAAACCATCCTTCATGCGATCTCACCGTGATCTTTCAAAAATACTTTTATTAGAATTCCATTATATTCAAGATAAATTTCAAATTCCTTAACTAGCCCAGGACTAATTATAATGAGTATTATGCCAATATTTCTAACCTTATTATTCACTTCTCCTCCTTTTATGGAAGTTCTTTTTACAAATAGGAATTTTTACTGTTTCCTGCTTCCAACTTAAGCTAGCTCTGTCTTCCATGTTTTTAATTGTCTGTCAACCTGAAAAAAAAAATTCTGTCTTTTAAGATCAGGATTAATTTTCTCATACTCTGTGACATTCTTTTTCACTGTTTTAATTATTTAAAAAAATATTGCTTGAACAATAAAGATATTATTTAAACTCTTACTTTGAGTTTTTTTTGTTTTAATTATTGATTTTACTATTTTTGACCCTCCTCTACCTGATTCCTCCATTCACATTCCAAAGCCTTTATAATATACAATAATTTAGAATTTTGAATAGTTTAGATATTTAATAATTTTAATATATTAAGATTCTCGTATTGTATAAGGATACACATTTTCCTTTATTCTTACCAACCATAGTTTTGTCACACATTAGAAAAGTGTTTTCTCATGTTTGTTTTAATTTGCATTTAAAATTAAGTAATAGTAACATTTATATATTTGCATATATAAATGAATATTCTAATTTTTTCCACTACAGAGATCAACTTATATCTTTGCCTATTTTTTCTAATAAGGTATTATTTCTATTTCCTATCGATTTAAAGTGGTGGTTTTAACAGAAACAAACTTATAGATACAGAAAATAAACTGATAATTGCCCAAAGGGAGAGTGATGAAGAGATGGTTGGAAAAGTGGAAGGGAATTAATAAATACAAACATCTAGTTATAAAATAATTCATGAGGATGTAATATAGAGTACAGAGAATATAATCAGTACTATTGTAATAACTGTACAGTGCCAGATAGTTACTAAACTTGTGACAATCACTTCATGAGGTATAGACATGTTGAATCACTATGTTGTAAACCTGAAACTAATAAAATACTGTGTCAACTATAATTAAAATAAATCTTAATAATTATGGTAGTTATTAAACTCACTAAAACAGAAAAAAGTAAAGTGGCTGTTAATACATAAACTAAATGATCTATTTGTCTATTATGTACTGCAAATATTTTTTCTATTTGTTTTATTAAAGATTTGCTCCCCTTCATTTTCCCCCATTTTTCGATTTTTTGGGTTGTGTGTGTGTGTGTTTTATAGATTCTATGCATCCTTAGAAAAGTCTGTTCCAGTAAAAGATGTGAAAGAAAACTTAAATTTCTCCTAATATTTTTGTAATTCACTTTTACATGTATTAAATTGATGCTTCTGGGATTAATTTTTAATAGGATATATAGTAGGAATCCATATTTACTTAAATAGCTAGTCAATTTCTCACCATCATATGTTTATAAATCCATGTTTTTCTCACTAGTTTCCATAGATTAAATCAATTTATGTTTGGGAGGTTATTTCTGGATTCTCTATTATGGTCCATTGATGTCATCCTACTTATGCACCAATAACTCGTTTTATTAACTGGAGCTTTATCAGTTGATATCCAGCTGAAATAATTCCTCAGCCACCATCTTAATCCCTGTCATTTTTTTTACAAAATTTTTTGATTAATTTTGGATATTTCTCTTTTCACATCAACTTTAGGAACAGTTTCTCTAGTTCAAAAAGTAAAGTTGTATTATTTAAAATATTAATTTAGGAAAATTATATTTAAAAATATTCAATACTCACATCCAAAGACAGTTTATACATTTCCACTTATTCAAAAAGTCATCTCTGCATGTCTCTTGATATTCATGTTCTAAAAAAGTTCATTATAGGGCATTTCATATATTTACATTGCCAATTGTAAATACAGTATTTTAATTAATTTTTTCTAACCTTATTACTATATAAAATGCATTTCTAAATATTTGTCCAAGTAGTTTAAAATCAAACATATTGCTGACTTTATTTATTACTTTATTTATTACTTTATTTATTACTTGATAATTTTTTCACAGAACAAACTAAGACAAATGAACATTTTTAATTCTTAATTTATTTCAGGTATTATAACTGGCACTGTAGGTATTATTTACTCCCATCAAATATATGTGATATATCCTACGATTTTTTTATTCTACAGATAGGGAAATTGAGGCTTACAGCAGATATATAAGATAATTTACATGAATATACTGGCCAACATTGTGTGGAATTTTTTTTTCGCATTTTGAAATTTCTCAGACCTGTCCTAGATGACATTTATGTAATAAAATTTCAAAGGAAGATCTACATCTAAAATGTATGACTAGTCTTATCAACAGTTTGCAAGAACTATATAGTAAATCATGTGGGAAACACAACGTATTAAGGCTTATTTATTGTGAGTCACTCATATCAATCATGTCAATGCTGAAAGGGGTGAGTTTTAATTTACAGCAGGAGCTACATGAACTACCATTAAGTAATAGCAAAGAAAGAAAAGAAGGAAGAAAGGAAGGGAGATAGGGAGGGAGGGAGAGAAAGAGAGAGAAAAAAGTGAAAGAAAGATAAGGAAGGAAAGAAGGAAGGAAAAAAGAAAGGAAGGAAGGTAGAAAGGAAAGAAGGAGGAAGAAAGGAAGAACAGAAGAAAGATGGAAGAAGGAAAGAAGGAAGAAAGGAATGAAGGAAAGAAGAAAGAGAGAAAAGAAAGAATGAAAAAAATCTTAGAAACGGAGGGAAAGTAGGATATTAATAAAGAAATTAAAATAAAGAAAAATAAAATTAAAATTAAAATAAAGAAAATAAAAACAAACAGTTATTTATTTTGACAGTTGCCTTTGCTGATTGCCACCTTTATTTGCTGGCTACTTGAGGATGCAAAGCTAAAGAACATGCTATAAAAATATATAAGAAATACATCTATAATGCTCAAAATCAAATAATTAACCAGTGACTTTTTACTCAAACTTCTACTAAATGCCATATTTTTATAGAACTTGAGGGAATTTATGCAGCGGGTATATCTATAACAACAATGTTAATACCAAAAATAAAGAGTCAATAAATTATCTTTTTAAGAACTTGTTTGTATACTTGTTGAGAGGTTGCTAGAAGATTGTTTTTTTCATTTATATTTTATAACCTATACCTGAAGATTCACAGTAGGATAAAATTAATCCCCAGAACACTTAAAATTCTACTAGGAGTTAAGTGGAATGAACACTACATTGAATTAGCTATGCAAATGGTCAAAATCAAGAGCAATTGTTTCATATTTTTATGTATAAAATGCAAATCAGAATCAAGTTCAATATAAATGATCTCTCTATCTGTATTATATTTACATATGTGTGCATGTGTACATAAAATATGTCTAAATTGAACTTAACCACAAAATCAAAAACTTCAGAATGATATTTGTGATCCTTTAATCACTCTCCTAATTGAAGCCCCATTCTTTTTTCTTCTCATTTCACAGATAATTAAACTGAAATTGACATACTCTAAGTTATTTTCCCAAAGTCATTTTATAACTAGTAAGTGGAAGAGATCTTGTTTTCCAGCATCCAAGCTTAGTATTTCTCCAACCATAAAATAAATAACTTAAAAGCAGCCAGACAAAAATGACAGTTTACATACAGAGGAATGATCACTTGAACGACTGCTGAATCTCATCAGAAAATATGGAGGCTGATATACTTTAAAATATTGGGGAAAAATAATCAACTAACTTTTCTATATTCCATGAAAACACTCTTAAATAATGAAGACAAAATAAAGACATTTTCAGACAAAATAAAGATAACAGGAGTGATTAGCAAGAAACCTGCACTATGAGAGATACTAAACGAGGTTCTCAAGGCTGGAGGAAAATGATAAAAAAAGAAACCTGGGTCACCAGGAAAGAAAAAAAATCATCAAAAATGGTAATGATTCATTGATTTATTAGGAAGACATAAAAATTATTAATGCGTTTGTTAATATATACATGAAGCAAAATTTGAGAGAATTAAAGGAAAAATAAACATTTTTACAATCATAATTATAGGCAGTTAAACTCACCTTTCAGGATTTAACAGAATTAATATATTTTAAAAATTAATCACAATATAAATTATCTGAAAAACACTATCGACATATTGACTTAATTGATATTTATAGAACATTAGGTACTACAAAAGCAGCATGAACATTTTCAAATCCACGTAGTGCATTAACCAAAATAGATCATATGCTAACCCATAAAATGAGTATGAGTCTCAACACATTTCAAGGGATTGAAATAACTTCTAAACAATACATATGTGAAAAAGAAAAAAAATCCCTAAGGAACATAGAAGTTATTTTAAACTTCACGAAAATGAAATCAGTATATCTAAATATATAGATGTCTGGAAATTCCCTAAATATTTAGAGCCTCAATAAAATGATTCTAAACAATCTACAAGTTCAAAGAAGAAATTCAAAGTGACCCTAGAAAATATTTTGAACTGAAGGAAAATAAAAACATACATATCAAAAACTGTGGATGTAGCTGTTAAAATAATTAAACAAGGAGCCTATTAGATTGAGGTGGTTCTAATGCCCTGGTAGCCGATGAAAGCACACAGAAACCTAAGCTAGAATAAAGCCCTGCAAATGCACTTGTATTCCAAAAAACAAAATTAAGGAACAACAAATCATGAATAGCCAACTAGGCTGTCCCAAGGGAGGCAACTACTTAAGCTATAGCCAAATCCAATAATGTTCTTGCTTTACTTTTGTGTCTGCACTATAAAAGCCTTTCCCCAGCTCCTGTCAGAGGAGTACTTCTAACCACTTTCAGTTTGATGCTGCCCCAACGTAATTGATGTTTACTCAAATAAAGTCTTGAAAATTTGGATGCCTCAGTTTATCTTTTAACATAGCTAAAGCAGTGCTTGGTGTTTTATAGCCCTAAATGCCTATATAAGAAAAGAAGAAAGGTCTCAATACATGACTTCTGCTTCTACCTTAAGAAACAGAAAAGTAATCAAATTAAAGTTATAGTAATAAGTTAAATAATAAAGATCAAACTAAAAATCAATGAAAAAATGAAATAAAGCAATAGAGACAATCAGTGAAATCAAGAAGCAGCTCTTTGAGAAGATCAATAAAATTAATAAAATTCCAGCCAAGATGATCAGTGGGGAAAAAGACACAAATTAACAACATCTGGAATGAGAAGGTTTACATCATTTTAGATTCTACAAATATTAAAAGAATTTTAAGGAGATATTATTAATAATTTTGAACAACAAATTTAACAACTTAAACAAAATGAAAGAAAAAATTTTAAAGACAGAAGTACCACAGCTTACAAAAGAAGTTATAGGAAATCTAAATAGCTCTATCTTTTAAGGAATTGAATTTGCATTGAAAATATTAACCCTCAAAGAAAATTCCCAGCCTTGTTTACTCAACTATTAAATTCTATCGAATAGCTACAAAAGAATAAATAGCAATTCCACACAAACTTTTACAGATAATTTACGAGGACAGAATACTTCTCAATTTATATTATGAGAACAGAATTATTCTGACACCAAAAGTAGTCAAACATATTACAATTAAACTACAGACCAACATGAACATACAAAAATTACATACAAAATTCTAGCAAATATATTCCAACAATAAAAAAGGATAATGAATTCTACTCAATTAGGTTTTACCCCAGGAATACAAGGTTGCTTTAACATTCAAAAGTCAACTGATGCAATTAACTATATTAACAAACTAAAATAAGAAGATATGATCATCTTAATAAACAGAAAATCTGACAATATTCAAGATACATTCCAAATAAAAAATACTCTTAAACTCGAAATTGAAGAGTACTTCCTCAACCTGATAGAGCATTTGTTCTTAGTTCATTTCATTGACATTTAGTTAATTTTAATGTATGCACATTATATATATATATATATATATATATATATATATATATATATACACACACACACACGAAATAATCTATATTATATCATATTTTTTATATTTTCACAAATCTCCCAAAACTTTCCAAGACTCAGAACCTTTCAGGAAATTTTAATAAACTCTGGAAGCTTTCCATGGCCTCAGAATTTTTCTGGGAGCAAGATATTCATTTTTTTCAAAAAAATTTTTTTGGATCGAAGAGCTTCATGCAAGGGAGTAGAGCTCAAATCAGAGTGACTTACCTATGGCCCTCGGTCCCAATGAGAGGAAGAGTAAATTTACAGTTCAGCAGAACTTACAGGCACCTCACTGGTGTGTCTCTGTCCCATAGGCCCTTCGTCAGCTTTGGATTCCATTTCTCATTACAAAATCTGTTAAACGTGATTAAAGAAGACAATTTAGGTGACACAAATAAACTTCACTTAAGAGTTTATAGCATTTCTGGTCAAGAAGAGCATTTACAGGGACATGAAAGTTATCTAAGTTTCAGTTAGCCGACCCTAGGCAGGAGTAGCTCCCAGGGCTTAGGAATTTCTTTCAGCATATCCAAGGATAAGGTCTATTTGTAACTCACAGGAGGAGGCAGAAGTTTGGAGGTTTTCTTGGACTGCAGATGGTTCAGCACCACCAAGTAAACAAGAAGCAACTTTCTGGGATGTGGGGAACTGGAAGAGTGTGAGTGAGAGAAAGGAGGGCAACCTGTGTGGGAGGTCTAGAGCACAGTGTCAGAGGGCCTGACAGTCATTACTCAATAAATAGTTGCCAAATAGATATATTGTAAAAATAAATGTACAGTTCTTGATTCATTCCATAAATATTTATGGAAAATATACTGTGTCACAGGCACTAATCTAAGTGTTGGGCTGCTATAACAGTGAACAAAATAGGAAAATACCTGCTCTCTAGGGATCTTGGGTTCTTGTAGAAACAGACCTAACACAAATAAATAAGTAAAATAAGTACATAGGATAGTGGTAATGCTATGTGAAAAAGAGCATTAAGAGAGATATTATTGCCATTTCATATAGTCTGATTTGGGAAGGCATTGCTAAAAAGTTATTATAGTAAAAACCTGCAAATAGGGAGAAAGCAAGTCATTCATGTGTATGAGGAAAGATAGTTCCAGGCCAAATAAACAGTGGGAGCCTTGCTAGCATGTTCGAGGATCATTGGAGGCCAATATTGCTAAAACAGTCAGAAAGGGAGTGAATGAATGATTAAGTCACAGACATATTGAAAAAAAAAAGGCTGCATGTAGCACTGTGAACCATTGTAAACTGGATTTTAGGCTGAATGAAGTAAAAATCCATTGAAAAGTTTGAGGCAGATAAGTGGCAGGATATGATTTATGTTTTAGAAGGATCAATCCAGTTGCTGTGTTAACATTGGACTTTGGTGGTATGGAAGACAGAACAAAGGCAGGGAACCATTTAGGTGGCCAATAGATGCAATGGATGCAAAAGGAAACAGTTGTTGGGACAAGGAGGGTAATAGAGGAAACAATGAACCAAGCCCAGATTCTAGGTAAAAACCATAAGGTTTACTGTTATATTGGATGTGGGGGTGCAAGAAAAAGTAAGGAATTAAGAATAATTTCAAAGTTTTGGTCTGAGCAACTGAAAGAATGATGATGTAATTTTTTGAGATTGAGAAGATTAAGAGAAGTAAAATAAAATAAGATGGATGGATATAATTTTTCTCTTCAATTGCAGTTAAATAATTCATAGATAATTACAGTGCTCAAAGAAATATTTGAATTTTCTACTGTATTCTTAATGTTAATATGTTATCACATTTGAAATAGAATTTTTCTTTCTAAATCTTCCCTTTCATATGTGTGAGTTTTTATAATCTATATATTTATACATTTTATATATATTTATACATTACATATTGTTACTGTTAAACCATGTTTTATATGTAAATTTGGACTTTTGTACTTTGATCATGCTGTCAGAGAGCCAAAATTTTAATTATTGCAATGTCATCATCTTTTTCTATACAGCAGTGTATGTGATTTGTGCCATTAATTGAATATTTTATTGAATTTTACCTTATTTTATATGTTACTGGAAAATAGAAAAATGAAAGTGCTGATGTTAAAGTCATAAAAAGATGTCTCTTAAACATAATGCAGTTGTGACAAAGATGGAATTCATTAAAAATGCTGAATGAAGCAACTCTTTAGTTTCAGTTTTATGATCGTTAGACTTAATCTGATTGTCTCTGGGTGAACTGTGAACAGCAAAAGAACAAATAAAGAACATGCGTGGGACGTTAGAATATAGTCATACATTAGAGCTCTATATCAGAGCACAATTGATGCAGTTCTAATCTATAGTTCAACTTTAAAATATAATATTTAACTTTCATAGTTATTTTCATGAATATTTAATATATAAAAGAGGGAACTACCTGTAATGACATCTAATTCAAATGTTATGCTTTATATTCTATAGAATTTTGTTGATTAATTTAAACATTATGCTT
>NW_011888790.1:8564883-8569680 GCF_000151845.1 Pteropus vampyrus | reverse complement strand
ATCTCTTCAGTTGAATCTCATCTCCTTTTGATGTGATCCTAATAGTCTTTGTGATGACAAGATATTCCGGGTTCATTTTGTGTTTTTCCACCCTTAGACCTGGAATCAGCCATTTCTCCAATCTCTCGTTATCTTTAGTGGGACAAGATATTTTAGTCTACAGTATGAATGCTAGCAATGTTCATTTTTATGATTTTTTTTCCTACACAATTTTGTAAATGAAACTTAGGAGAAAAATAAACATGGATAGAACAGTTAATTGATCAACAGATAAATAAAATGCTTAATGAATTATCCTGATTTCTGATCTAAATTTGGGCTTCAGGTCTACTTGCCTGTGCTATATTACATCTTTACCTCTTTCCTTTCACCTTCAGAATTCTGTTTTCAGGTACAGAGGTGGGTGATAAAATTACAATATTTGATTGTTACTCACTTGCCATATCCTACATCATACCCAAGTTGGTTTCCACATAACAACGTAATACTTTGAAAACTAAAATTACCGAACATACTCGAAAGATTTGTAAATGCATTCTTTTTTGTCCTCATTTAAATTGCAAATTTACTATATCTATCTACTTTGTCCTGACATACCTCTATCATATCCTATAGTCTCTTCATTTAATTTCACTTCTATACAGTTAGCTATATATTCAAGGTTTGATTTTACATAAAAAATTAAATTTTCATAAATTTCTTAAAATTTAAAAGGGAGCTTGTTTCAGAATAGCTTTTCTCACTTCACAGAGCTCTCTTACCTTTTTTTTTTTTCAGTTAGTTCTTAAAAATACTAAAATAATAAAATACTAAATGAGCTTCTTTTGGCTTAGTTCTCTTCCCACAGTGATATAGAATTTTTCTTTTCTTAATTTCTATTGCCTTTGTTCTGATAAGTTTTAATTTGGTAGTTCAGTTCATAGTAGGTCATTTTCTTCCTCTCTATGAGGAATTTTGTTCTGGAAGGATGCTGTGCTTAGTTTCAAGAATTCAGGAAGGCTAGACTGTGCCAACCTCTTCAGACCTGGCTAAGACCATTAGCTGACCAGCTATGGCTTAGATGTTCTGCTTCCATCCTAGTTTTAGCTGTAGTTTTCAAATTGGCCTTGGTGAGTATCCTGTCCTCAGATCTTAGGATACCTCATTGTTTCTCTATGCTTGTACTTGTTCAAAGGTTGAGACAATCCAGGGCTGTAGCTGCCATGTTTTCTCCTTGCGCACTCATATTTTTGGTTTGTGAAGATACCTTGTAACCTAATTTTATTATAAATGAGGTCCATCAATTTTGGTTTACTATTTAATTGCTCTGTCTGATTTTATAAGGGTATTTGAGGAGAGTAAATGTTATGCTACTGTTATCATTTTCCCTAGAATCCGCTTATATTGAAACCAATTTTTTTTCTTGATGGAGGAATGGGTATCAATAAGAATAACTTTCTTCTTTCATGTTTCTGTTTCAAGATATTAGAAGTATTATAACTGCATTTTGTCTGTAAAATAGAACAAATTTTTTGCAGAACCTATGCCAACCAATTAAATTTTTAAAAAAGCTTAAACCAGAGTAAAACACAGTGCACTAGAAATTGTAATACCAAGCAAGGGTCTTTTGGCTTTTTCCAAAAATATCTGCACTGCAGTCAAATTGCAATAAACAAAACTGTTAGTTATTCAGTATTGGTCTGCTTAACAACTTTAGAAGAGCCAAAGCCTGTGATTTCTCTTGAGCAACAAAATTTGTTGGAATTGGCAAATTTTTTGTTATTTAATTCAGTTTTATATCATTTTTTAAAAAATTACTTAATGTTAGCTGAGAAATAGGTTGTGGTTATTCCTGCCATCCATTCCTTTGGCTTCTCTGCTTTTACCAGAGATCTTTGCCTTTGAGGATATAAACATATGGTGTATTTTGTACAAATTTATTTCGATACTTATAAAGTCATATTATATTAGGCTGTATGGTTACATTTATTTAACACTAGCCTATTGCAGAAGACTAAACCATATATAACTTTTTATGAGCTACAATTTTGTGACAACAATTATTTTGAGCAAATATGCTAAGAGGAGTTAGCTCACTCGAAAAAGAGTATTCTATTCTCAATAGTCTAGTCTGAAAGTTGCAACTATTAAGCAATTTAAAAATTTGCTAGAGTAAGGTAAAAACTGTTTTTGTTTGGAGGTTTGATATATTTTCTAGGAAATCCTGATTAGAATAATTGAGAGTTTTATCATCTTTTACACATGCCTGAAAATGCATCATTGTTTATCAGATTTGATAATTCAAACATACTGTAGTTAAGTTAATGTATTGCATAGGAGAACATATGGACTTTGAGGCCTAGAGATCTAAGTCCTCATTCTGTTTTTTGCAATATACAAGATGCATGACTTTGAATAATTACTTTTCCTTTATGTGCCTCAGCTTCCTCTTCTAAAAAGTAAGAATAACAATAATTTTAAATTTATGGGATTGTTATGAAAATTAAATGATATAATAAATGAAACTAACTTTTACTATGTTTGGTATATAGTCATAAAAAGTTTAAACATAAAAAGCATCATAAATTTTGCACATCCAAAACATAACACTTTTTTTCCCTATCAAATATTCCTCCCACAGCTTTTCATGATCACTCCCTTTTTTCCTTTAATTCTTTGTTCAAAGATAATAATAAATATATGCTAAGGATGTAGCTCATTTACCAATGGTGCCACAGTAGAATAAACTCAATCTTTAGTACTCTATAGAAGTTTTAATTAACTTTGTGTCAGAAAAAGCAGGTACTAAATATTTAATTACTAAATCTATTTCTTAAGACTAGCAATCTTAAAAATGTATATCTCTGATTTTATATTAGTGCCTCATTTTATAATCACAAACTATTATTTTAAAAATGTTCTGTAATTATTTACCTTATAAGGATATTTGTTATTTAGATATACATTTTCAAATATAAGTTTGAAAGCACTGACTTTTGCTGATAACACTTTCATTCATTGGGACAGCTAGAAGGGCCTAAGCTCTATCTGTATTAAAAAACTTTGGTGGGTATACGCCAAGAAATAAAATAAAATAATGCCAATGTGCTCGAAGCATAGAAAGTAATAAGAGAATAATGGGCAATGAAGAAATATTGGTAGTCCTGGAAGAGTCTTTGTATAATGTTCGTACACGTACTCCCTTGGTATGTTAAAATTCACATGTGTATGTATGTTTTAATTACTGTAGAATAATTAGAAAGGTTGAGTTACTTTGTATATTGGTATTTCCTTTACCTCTGTGATTTCCAAGAAGATGATTAGGTCTGTGATCATCTTTGTTGTGGTTAATGTTTAACTTTTAGAGTTTAAAGCAAACTTTGCCTTCACAGAACCTCTCCTCTTAGTATTTGCTCTACTAAGTCTGAGCGTACTAAGAGGAGATAGATGCTTTTAGTGGTGTTAATGCTCTGATTTATTTTTATTTGATTTTTGGAAATAATAGGACATTTCTTAAACACAAAAGTAGTACAGTAATATTCATACATTAAGGTAACTGTTAAAACATGAATTAAGAATGCAATGAAAAGCTATTAAGAGTTTTATGGAGGTCGGTTACATAATTTGATGCTATTTTTAAAAAGACTATTTAAGAATATTTTAAATCTTCATAGCAGAAACTTGGAAGAGAATAATTAAGGAGGCTGGTTAAGAGGCTATTACAGTAAAAACAGCAAGAAAATAATTATAGTCTTTGACCATGGTAGTGACAGAATGGTTATGTTTATTATATATTTTGACCTGTGACAGAGGTGGGGGAGTGTCAAAAGTGACTTCCATGTTCATAAAGAGACCAGAGGAGATGGAGCCATTACCAAAGATGGAAAGAATACAAAAGGAGTAGTATTGGTGAAAAATTTCCTGTGACAGGAATGTGTATAGAAATTCTTAGAAGGGAATGTGGACATACAAGTCTGGACCTCCAAAATATATTCCAGAATGGTAAATACAAATCATGACATTCATTCATTAAATGACTATTTTTAAAAGCTGACAGAGTTCAAGGTAAAAGACATGGTTAATATATTGGTTGTTATTTAGGATACAATGATTAATTAGTTATAAATTTTTTACTGAAAAGTATGTTATGAACTATTTATTAGTTTTTATATGGCTCCCCTGTTATATATGATGTCAACAAAAGGATACTTTTCAGATATTCAAGGGCTTTAAATAAACGAACCAGCAAGGGCAAGTACATAGTCTGGACAAGGAGAAGTGTTTGCATCTGAGCAGGTGTATCGAGGGGAGCACTAAGCGACTGGCAGGACAGCTAGGTTTTGACCAAACTGGGTGAGTCTTCCAATTTATATATTGTCTCACTATCTTCTATCAAATGACCCATCATTCTTTACAAATCCAGCAAAATAATTTTAAATTACTCTAATAGAAATACATAAAATCTTTCTTTAAAACTTATCTTTAAGAATTCAGTTTTAACTATCTGATATTTAAAACAAATGGTTCATTTTAAAATAGGATTTCTTAAGCACTAGATCCAATAATTATGCAATATCTTATAAGGAAAGGTACAGATGGGTAGGGGAATTAAAAAAATAAGAAGTAAACTAAAAAATTTTTAATGTTTTTTATATAAAGAGAATGGTCATTTAAAAATATAATTATAAAGCACAGATTGCAAATCAATGCCAATAACTGTAAAATAACTATATGTAATTAAGGTGAATTCTTAAAATGCTCACGTATTTAGAAGATGTGAAAATTTACCATAGAATCTTCAGTTTGGTCAAAGCAGTA
>NW_011888790.1:8562615-8564183 GCF_000151845.1 Pteropus vampyrus | reverse complement strand
GTTAGTATCCTCACTGATAAAATTACAATTATGTTAACATGTGCCAAGTACACTAATTAGAAAGACTGGCTTATAAAAATAGTATTTCCTGGGGAGGGTGGAGAAACATGGCAAGAGTGAGAGATGTTCCCAGATCTCACCTCTTGATATAACAATAAGCTGAACATCTAAAACTTAACAAAAACACCCAAACTGCACACCAGCACATGTGGGAGCTGTGCATAAGAGTAACCACAGGTCAGAATCCCGGGTGCTGGGCGGTGAACTGAGAGAAATAAAGAAGCTGCTCATGCAGCTGCTGGAGCTCCCTATAGGAAGGGAGGAGAGGAGAAGGTGAGGCAAGTTCCCTGAACAGCCCTGTCTAGGAGTACTGTGAGCTCCACATGGCCGGTGGCAGGGCCAAGTCCTCAGGGCAGAAAGCAGAGAAGCGGGATGGGACGGCAGAGAAGCAACAGCTGATTTTTACCAGCTGCGGTTGCAAAACCGAGGCTAAGCCTCAGCCACCATCTCCCAACCCAGAGGGGTCCTCCCCTAATACTCTCTGAGAACGATCACCACTGAGCCCCAGGGGAATCTGAGCAAACCCTGCTGAGATTGTCGCTGACACTGACAAGGACTGAAACTGAGGGTAGCGAGCATGATTTAATATCTACAAGAAAATAAAGACATTACATAAAAGCATTATTAAGGCTTTATATAAAGCAGGGACCCAAGAGGCTTAGATGCCATTTACTGGAAACCAAGAGAAAAGCTCCTTCTTTGCAGCAGGCTAAAGAGAAACCTTTATATCATAAATCTTCTTTCTGAAAAACAGCAGAATACACTTTCATTAAGCCCAGATGGAGAAATAGTTCATTAAACACCATGAACAACTAAGGTGACAAGCCATCTCAGAAAGAGGAACAATCTCCAGAAAATAAGCTTACAGACAAAAATATGTGACTTAAATGACAGAGAATTCAAGATGGTACTTCTGAAAAAACTCAGTGGGTTCCGAAATGAGTCATATCAACAATTTCAGGAATTGAAAAAAACAACTAGATGAGCAGAGCAAGGAGATTGAAACTCTCAAAAAGAACAGAACAGATTTTCTGGAGATAAAAAACACACTGCAAGAGTTGAAATATAAAATAGCAAGCTTGGGAAAAAGAGTCAACCAAATTGAGGAAAGAATCAGTAATATCGAAAACAAAAATCTAGAAATAAATCAGAAGGAAGAAGAGAGAAACCGAAGAATGAAAAATAATGAAAGAGAAATTCAAGAACTAGCTGATACCATCGAGAGAGGAAACATAAGCATAATGGGCAATATAAAAAGTGAAGAAAAGCAGCAGGGACTAGAAAGCATTTTCAGACAAATAGTGGACAAGAATTTCCCGAATCTAAGGAATGAGCTGGAGCTTGGAATTTGAGAAATCTACAGAACACCCAATTATCTCAATCCAAAAAGGCCTTCACCAAAACATATTGTATTAAAGTTATCAAAAATCAATGACAAAGATAGAATTCTAAGGGCAGCCAGGGAGAAAAAAAGGTAATTTATAAAGGAAAACCCATTAGATTATCAT
>NW_011888790.1:8559583-8562565 GCF_000151845.1 Pteropus vampyrus | reverse complement strand
TAAAGTTATCAAAAATCAATGACAAAGATAGAATTCTAAGGGCAGCCAGGGAGAAAAAAAGGTAATTTATAAAGGAAAACCCATTAGATTATCATTGGACTTCTCAGCGCAAACCTTACTAGCCAGAAAGGAATGAAATCACGTATTCAAAATATTAAGTGAAAGGAACTACCAGCCTAGAATAATGTATCCAGATAAGCTCTACTTTAGATAAGAAAGAGAGATAAAGACCTGTCCAGACATACAAAAATTGAGGGAATTCTCCACTACGAGGCCTGCGCTACAAGAAATACTAAAAGGGGTCAGCTCACCTAAAAGAAGCAGAGGAGTACAATCCTTACTAAGAACAGGGCATTATAAGTTTAAATAATAAGAAGAGAATTGCTATAGCAAGATACTATTGATCTTTCAGTATATATAGGAAAATATTGAGACAACAATGACTGATAAGGGGAGGATTCAAAGATCCAAATTCACAAAGGGGAAACGAGATAAGGCACACGAGGAAGAAAATGGAAGACTGTATATATATATATATATATATAAGACTATATTTACATATTTATAATTCAGAATTGAAATATATAACATAAAACAAGAAGAACCAGAGGGGAAACCCACAAAAACCAACAAAAATAAAATAAAATAAAATAAAATGAAACAGAAACACAAGGACGAGGAAGCAATGGAAACACCGAACTACCAGAAAGCACAATATAAAAGGACTATAAGAAGACCTCATATTTCAATAGTCACCCTAAATGTGGACTGAACTCACCAATAAAAAGACATAGAGTTGCAGAATGGATCAAAAAACAAAACTCAACCATGCGCTGCCTCCAGGAGACACATCTCAGCTCTAAAGACAAATATAGATTCAAAGCAAAACTGTGGAAAATGATATTTCAAGCAAATGGCATTCAGAGAAAAGTGGGAGTAGCAGTACTAATACCTGGCAAAATAGACGTCAAAATAAAAAAAGTAAAGAAAGATGCTGAGGGACACTTTATAATGATAAAGGGAATCATGCATCAAGAAGACATAACATTTATTAATATACTCCCAATCAGGGAGCCCCGAAATATTAATAATGAAATGTTATGAATTAAATATTTAGTTCATTAGCAAATACTAACGAACTAAAGGGAAAAACAGACAAAAACACGATCGTAGCAGGAGACTTAAATATTCCACTGTCGGAAATGGACACATTAGATGAACTGGACTTAATTAACATTTACAGAGCCTTCCATCGCAAAACAGCTGCTTATACAGTCTTCTCTAGCGCACATGGAACATTCTCAAAAATCGACCACATACTGGGACACAGAGATAGCCTCAACAAATATAAGAGGATTGAAATCATATCAACCATATTCTCTTATCATAATGCTTTGAAACTAGAGATCTACTACAAAAATAAATCAAGAAGAACCACAAATACATGGAGATTAAACAACATGCTACTGGAGAAAAACTGGGTCAGAGAAGAAATAAAAAGAGAGATCAGGAGATACACAGAAATGGATGATAATGATAGTACAACATATCAAAACTTTTGAGACATGGCAAAAGTGGTTCATAAGAGGAAAATTCATATCATTACAGGCCTATCTCTGAAAACAAGAACGAGTCCAAATAAAGAAACTAATGCTTCATCTTAAAAAATTAGAGCAGAAATATATGAAATTGAAAAGAAAAAACAATAGAAAAAATAAATGCAACAAAGAGCTGGTTCTTTGAGAAGATTAATAAAATTGACAAACTCCTGGCTAAATCCACTAAAGAAAAAAGAGAAAGAACATAGATAAACAAAATCAGGCATGAAAGAGGGAAAATTACGACCGATATTGCAGAAATACAAAGGATCATACAAGAAAACTATGAAAAAATATATAACACCAAATTTAATAACCTAGAAGAAATGGACCGGTACTTAGAAAAATAATCTTCCTAGACTGAATCAAGAAGAACTGGAAAATCTAAATAGATTGATGAGCAGTATGGAAATTGAAACAATCATGAAAAACCTACCAAAAAGTAAAAGTCCAGGACCAGATGGCTTTATCAGTGAATTCTACCAGACATTCAAAGAAGATTTAATACCTATTCTCCTCAAATTCTTCCAAAAACTCGAAGAGGAGGCAATATTTCCCAACTCATTTTATGAGGCCTATATTATTCTGATACCACACAAAGGTAAAGGTAAAGGTAACACAGAGAAAAGAAAACTACAGACCAATATCTCTCATGAACACAGATGCAAAAATCCTAAATAAGATACCAGCGAACCAAATACAGCAACATATTTCAAAGATTACACACCACAATCAAGTGGGCTTCATCCCAGGAGCACACGGATGGTTCAACATATGCAAATCGATTAATGCGATACACCACATATAAGAATCACATGATCATATCAATAGATGCAGAAAAAGCCTTTGACAAGATACAGCATCCATTTATGATCAAAACACTTAACAAAATCAGTATAAAAGGAAAGTACCTTAACATAATAAAGGCCATCTACGACAAACCCTCAGCCAACATTATACTTAATGGTGAAAAACTAAAAACCTTCCCTCTAGGATCAGGAACAAGGCAAGGCTGTCCACTATCACCACTGTTATTCAATACAACATTGGAGGTTCTAGCAAGTGCAATCAGGCAAGAGAAAGATATAAAAGGCATCCAAATAGGAAATGAATAAGTCAAACTGTCACTATTTGCAGGTGAAATGATTCTCTGTATAGAAAACCCTAAAGACTCCACAAGAACACTACTAGAAACAATAAGCAAATACAATAAAGTCTCTGGATACAAAATCAATGTTCAAAAATCCATAGTGTTCCTATACTCTAATAATGAAATGTCAGAAAAAAAAAAAGTGGAAAAAATAATTCCTTTTGCAATTGCAACATAAAGAATAAAATACCTAGGAATAAATTGAATGAAACATGTGAAAGACCTATATAATGA
>NW_011888790.1:8559090-8559523 GCF_000151845.1 Pteropus vampyrus | reverse complement strand
TCTATTAAAAGAAACCGAAGAGGATACAAAGAAATGGAAAGATATTCTGTGTTCTTGGATTAGAAGAATCAACATAGTTAAAATGACCATATTATATAAAGCATTATACAGATTTAATGCAATCTTCGTCAAAATCCCATTGGCAGTTTTTAAAGAAATAGAACAAAAAAATCTTTAGATTTGTATGGAAGCACGAAAGACCTCAAATTTCCTAAGCCATCCTCAGAAAAAAGAACAAGGCTAGAGGCATCACTCTGCCTGACTTCAAATTATGCTACAAAGTGACAGTAATCAAAATGACATGGTATTGGAAGCAAAACAGAGACAAGGACCAGTGGAACAGAATCAAGAGTCCAGAAGTAAACCCATATTTATATGGGCAAATAATTTCGCCCAAAATCCAAAACCATACAGTGGAGAAAGAAAAATCTCT
>NW_011888790.1:8552318-8558355 GCF_000151845.1 Pteropus vampyrus | reverse complement strand
TAGGACTGCAAATTGGTACAGCCACTATGGAAAACAGGATGGAGGTTAGTCAAAAAAACTAAGAATGTATCTACCATATGATCCAGCAATGCCTCTACTGGGTATTTACCACAAAGACTGGAAAACCCGTATCTGAAAAGATATTTGCACATCGATGTTCATAACGGTATTATTCACAGTGGCCAGGATATGGAAGCAAACAAAGTGTCTTATGATAGATGATTGGTTACAGAAGCTGTGATACATATATACAATGGAATATTACTCAGCCATACGAAGAGATGAAGTACTGCCATTTGCAACAACATAGATGGCCCTCGAGATAATTGTGTTAAGCGAAATAAGTCAGACAGAAAAAGTAGAAAATCACATGATATCCTTTATATGTGGGATATAAACCTAAAAGCAACAAAGGAACAGGACAAACAAACAGAGACTCATGGACACGGACTATGACTAGTGGTTAGCAGAGTGTAGGGGATGAGGGAGAAGAGGGGAGATAGATGTGGTAAAGGTGGTCAAATATTGGGAGGTATGGCTAGGGCGAAGTGGGTAAAGGGGATTAAATATATGGAAGCTGATGGAAACTGGACTTTGGGTGACAAACACACAATAGAATATACACATGTCAAATTATAATGTATACCTGAAAATTATATAACTGTATTAACCAATTATAAACTTAATCTTTAAAAAGTTAAAAAAATAGTATTTTCCCAATTAAAAAAGTAGAATAAGATAGAAAAGAATGGCATAAAGGGTATTATTAACCAAAATAATGAAAGATCCTAAAATTATGGAAGTATAATAGAATAAAAGCTTACGCACAAAATAAAAAAGTTAGATTCACCATTTTTTATAAAAAGTAATCTATACATGTAGATTTCCACTTTTATTTTAACTTAGAGCATTCTTAAAGCAATACCTCTCAAACAAATTGTATAGTACCCATTTTGTTTGGGAGACATGTCAACAAGTAAGGTTTTTAAGTTCTTATGATAAAAATTCCATATATATCTAATTTATTTTAATTTTGTTAGCAAATATTTCTCATGCTACATATTAAAAAGTTTTCTTCCTCCCTGAGGTGTGCACATTTAATCAACATATTTATATGTTTTTCATAAACATTCACAGCAAAAATCCCCGTGTAGAAAAACTATATTCAAACTTTTTTGGCTTGACAAATAACTTTGGTTTATTTATTACTCTGCAAGAATAGTGTTTAATTCACACAATTTATTAACAGTTGTGACAAATCTAAGACTTTCTGCTAGGAAATCTCATCCCGTTTCCCTCCTGTAGTTAGCTTAATAAACACTAAAAATAAAGTTTAAAGCAATAGTTGATATGCATTGAGTCACTACTAAATAATACTTCAGAACACAACAGGCTTTATAGTAAATCTGAATATAGGAATGATTCCCTACAGATATATGCCTGAGACCCACCATAGTCACTGTATTATTAATTACACCAGGAAGCCTTGTCAAAGTGCATGACCGCTGAACCTGGAAATAAATACTCTGAAATGTCACAGACCAAATCTCCATTGCTTTATAGAATCTACACAGACCTCTAAAGAACTCTCAAGTTCTTTAAACTGACATTTCTGCTTCCTGAAAAACTTTAGCTTTCAAATAGCTAATGTTCTCTGGGTCTATAGTTTGCTTCTTTCTGTGTTATATGAATATCATGCCTTGTTAATACCTTAAATAGCCACCATAAATTGTGTGTAATTTAAGAAGTTTATGTATAACATGGATATGGGGCATTACACTATATAGGCTATGGAACAACTTAAAAAAATAAATGCCTCCATATTTTTCAAGATCTTTAAAATGTGCACAGATCTTAAGTACTAGAAAAAAATAAATTATTTATTTTATAAAATAGATGTTTGATGATAATTCACTAAAATGTAAAAATACAGGAATATTATTATAAATGTTAATAAACTTTAAATTTATACTTTTTTAGATTTACTAATCAGAAAAAAATATAAAATTCAATCTAATTAAAAAGAAAATTAAGGCTATGCTTTAAACATTAAAGTATGAATTAGAAGTTATAGGCAATAATCTAGATAACCAAAATGAAATTTAAAAAACCTCCATGCATTTCCAAATTTTAAAGCATTTTGAGTAATGAAGATTATTGCCTCATTATTGAGACAACTGCATGACTTCTCCTTTAAATATGTGTAAGCACAGCCTAAAAATTAGTAAGAAAATGAAAAAAAACTAGTTTATATTTACAAAATAATAGTCTTTAAGATCACTGATATAATGCTTACTTGTGTTTACAAAAATGAGGTCCACAATATCTTAAAAAACTATTTTTTACTTGGAAAAAGTGTTCAAGTGCTTTTATATCAAATACATCTAGAAAAAACATTTCTTTAGTTAGATTTTCAAGTGGTTGTTACATTGCATATTTTCGATATTTTGCTACGTGTTAGAATGTACACTGTATTTAAAACAATTTTATTTTACAGTGCAGCCACTCTCATGGGGTACTTTTGGTGAAGACAAAGTGAGAATGCTAATACTTGCCCATTAGTATTCTCTTATTTGGATTGGCATCAGAATGTTGGCTTTCTCATGGGGTGTTTTGGTGGTCTCTCTCGAGGTCCTTGAGATATGCATACTACATAGTTCATATCCTGACTTGAAATTGCCACTTTCTATGAAATCTGCTTAACCTCGTGGAAACTTATGTACTTTGGCATACTTCTCTGCTTTTCTCTCCTCTCACCATAGTGGTCATGGTTCACCCAGTAAACCACCAGTCTTCAAAATTCCTCAAAAAGAAAACAGGCACCAAGCTCTGAGTGTGTATATATCCCCAAACTACTGAGAACAAATGCCAATTTTTCAAGACTGTTTCCCTCCAGTGGCAGTTCTGGGATGGGCCTACAGGTATCTGCAGCTATTGAAGTATCCTACCAGAAATGACCAATGTCAACTTCTCCTCTGGTAAATCTCTGAGATTGAGCTCCCCTCAATTATCCTAATGAGCCACACCCTAACACTAACAGATGCACCTTTGCCCTCCAAAGCTCTTTATTTTCTGCTTATATGGCTGAGTCGGTGGGAGTAAAGATTGGAATACAAGTTTGGCTACCTTGTGGAGTCTAGGATAGAGTATGGGGAGAGCTGTGGTAGCTTCATAATTGTTTTATAATGTGGATAGACTCGTCTATTGTCCTCAACATTTAAAAGAAGGAAGAAAAAGACTCATTTTACATTCTGTAAAATATCTCAGCTAATCTACTCATATTACTAGAACTTTCTTGTAATACATGAGTGAAAGGGGGTGGGAGTTGTACAGAAAAAACACTATAAAAATTACCACCCCCCCATTCCTCTAATGTGTATAAACAATTCTATTTTGTGAACATAAAGCCACAGAGTGATATGTTCATGTAAATATAAAGCTAGGGATCGATTTTCTGTGATTGTAGATAAACACTGTTTTCCTGGCCATTGTATTAGTTCTGAATAAAAACTCACTACTCAGAGCCTTTTATGAATACCTCATTTCACTTATTCTATGGTACACGTGGGAATGTCTATTAATATATATTTCACTGAACAAGACACAATTTGCCTTCTTTTTTCCCTGCCCTCCACTTAGCACACACCTGATATGCATTCAGTGGATGGTTAAAACAAAAATGATCACATAACATGGCAGAGTGATTTATTAAGAATTTAATGTGGCAGAATAACCTATTGAGAAATTAACTGTCTAGTTTTTCTTTTGCCATAACACAACAAGACAGATAAAATGATTTTTTTTTTTTTTTCCGTTTCACTCTCCATTTGTAGCAGGGAGCTCTATTCTTTGTTCTTGAATTTTGGGTTTTCTTTATTTCCTCATTAAGAAGGCAGAGGAGGGATTTTTGGGTGTTTGCAGGTAACGAAAACGTTGTAAGGCAGAATATAAAATGATATTAAAATGTAAAGTCCCCTATTTTTCCCTCTACTTATTCTAATCTTTTGAATATACTTAACTGACTTGGATGTCACGGACTAAAGTATCTTTGTGCTGTGCATTCAAAGGTCTATGATTCTCAGAGAACTCAAATCTCTAGGCTCCCGATGTATGGATGGCTTTGGCTGATTATAACAATTCCAACCTTTCTAGACATTACATGGAATACTAATTCTCTTAGAAGCAACTAAAATTTATATATATATAGCTTTTTGTTGTTTTAATGTAATTATAAAAATGTTTCTTCACTGTCCAATATGGTAGCCATGAACCATATGTGGCTACTGAGCACTTAAAATGTGCCTAGTGCACTAGTACACTGAGGAACTAAATTCTGACTTTAAGTTTAGCTAACTTAAATTGAGATAGTTAATGTAGCTTGTAAATACTACACTGAAGAGTGGAGTTCTATAGAAAAAGTCAGTTTTATTTTATGAAGCGTTAATGCGAAGAAACATCTTAAAAAGAAAAGTATACACATTTTCAAGGCAGTTAAAGAGGTGTGGAAACCTCTGATTTGTTTTATAAGGACATATTAAAAATGGGAAGATACCAGTTTTAATTAAAAGTGAAAACATATATTGATTACTTAGAAAATTAGAAACGATGAGCCACAATATTTCATGTTGCAAAAGAGGATAAAAGAAGGTTATATGTTTCATAACATGTAGATGATGACGGATTCTATAATATCAGTATTTTTATAGATGTTAGAAAACATTATGAAGGGATTTAGATCTCAGAATTCTAAAATTCACAAGATCCAAGTACACAAATGTGAAATTTTGAATTACTTAGAAAATGCAAGGCAGAAGGTTTTCTTCTCAAATTGTCTATAAAAATCCTGCTCGTTATACAAGTCAGGTAAAAAGTGCAAGTCATGGAAAAGGGAAGACTGTTTTTTAATAAACTCATAAATCTGAAATTTAGAGTTCAATACTTTTATTAAGATTACAGTCTTATTTTCCCTCAACATCATAAATTTAGCAAAGAATTTATGGTAATAAAAAATCGCATTGAACTATTAAGCTATTCTGTTTTCTTGAGGACTTCTGAAAAATTAAGTTGATATGAATACATATAACATTTCTTAATTAGACCAAAATATGTATAGAAAACAACTCGCAAAATTCTTATCTTTTTAGTAGAAAATTTAAACTTCTTTAATCTGAAGTTAGATTTATAATTTATTTTTGCTTCATTTCACATTTAAGTAATTACTAGTTTGTTTTAGCATGTCTAAAAAATCAGTATGTTTTATGTTTAGAATTATAGACAAATATCTGTGATGAATCTGAATCTAGCTAATAGTGAAATCTAAGGACTTCTTTTTTCATCTTCTAGAGATTATCCTCTAATGTGTATTTATATTAAATGTAAATCAATAAAATCTCTAGTCTTGAGCTTTGAAAGTTCCCTAAAAGGTATTGAAGATGAACTAAATATTTTATCATACATAAATGTTTATATAGGGATTACATTTGAAAGAGTTTTCTTATAGACCAATGTTGTATATTTCACTACCTACTATATTTGTCTCCAGAACTAGTTAGGAAGATTTATGGAGTAAGTCCACTATGAAAAGTTATATATCAATTACTTTTCCATATGCACCAGTATCTCTGTCCTGTGTTTAGACTGCTATTTGTGAATGTGTAAATGTGTGTGTGTGTGTGTGTGTGTGTGTGTGTGTGTGTGTGTGTGTGTGCCAGCATGACAAAATAACCCATTAGAAGGCTAGTGAAAGGACTATTGTCTTTTCTGTTGCTGGTTCAATGAAAATTTCAAAACTCAGCATTCATAGAGAAAGTAAGATGTTTTAGGCAATGCGTTTTTTTTTTTTTTTTTGCATTGTGTATGATAAAAATAAAAATTAAATTGTGTATTAAATCATATACTTTCCATTGGGTTTATTCATCATGATATGATACATTTCAATTAAGATATAAATAAGCCTGATTAAACTATCTTTCTGGAAAAACTATTACCACATTTGCCCTCTATGAGCAGATAATTTGAACAGAAAGTTCTGGGGGGG
>NW_011888790.1:8548316-8550463 GCF_000151845.1 Pteropus vampyrus | reverse complement strand
TTTATATCATTAAACTTTAAATACCTCAGACGAATGGATAAAAAAATACTAATGTGATAATAGACAAATGAGTACACTGAATTAACAATTCACAAAAGAAACTTGTGATACTATTAGCCACAAATTTCAAAACCCATTTGAACCTGAAGCAGTTTCTAAAATTAAACTTTAACAAACTTGTTTTTTTTTTTCTAATTCACCAGTACAGTCCTACTAGGAAAATATTAACTTTCGGGTTCAAGATATCTGTGTACTTTTTTGTGGTCACATCTTTGTAGCTCTTTAAAAATTTAGACTCTACTCTACATAACAACATCTAACTCTGCTGTGTGTGCTCGTTGCCCTTAATGATCCTTTTATGCTCTGCTTTTCAGTGGTATACTTAAGAAGGTCTTTGTTTTAGATTTCAGTGTAACCTTACCATCTCTGTTATTAATTAACCTTTCTTTCGCTGAACTAGTTACAGATTTTGTGTGCATGTTTATCTTTCTTTGTTCTATTTGAGCTGTCTGTTAAACACAGAAGAGGAACCAAAGCTCTCTCAGCAAAAGGAGACCAAGTCGTTTTACATGCTACTCTTTGGTTTGTGGACTCTCAACGGTCAGGTTAAGGCCATAATTGTGTTCATATGTCACCACAGACTATTCTCAGGGGCCTGCCCTCAATTCTTTATTCATTTACAGAATCCTAAATACCATTTCTAGTCTCTTTACCATTTAAACTTTCAACTAAATAACTTCAAAACACTACTCCCAGAGGAGAACCAAATAAACAAAAAATGTGAAGTTGAAAACTAGCTTCTCTTGTGCATATTTAGAAAACTACAGAGAATTCTCTGTCTTTCCATAATACATATCTGAAAAAGGCGAAAAGTGGGACACAACCATCACATCCCAGCAGGTCTCATTTATAAAGATGTTCCAGGTTCGGTTAGAGCAACTAATATGGCACTCGATTCGTTTAGTGCATGAAAGTCTTCACATTCTACAGAAAAACATCAGTTACCTTTTGTCTAAAAACTATTGCTGTGTTCTGGTTAATTTGTTTTAAACAAACAATTATGGTATTTAAATATAAGCAGTTCTTAAAAGTTAATTCTATCAGTTAGTGTACAGGTTCAGTTTTTTTTTCTTTTCTTCTTAAGATTAATTTGGATAACAGAGATGAGATCAATTGTATACTTATTTCATGTGACACTGGGTCAAGTTAACTATGTCAAACTGCATTCATAGCTGTTACTGGGAAGAGTGATCAACCTGACTTGAGCAGGAAAAGAAACATTAGGAAAAAAGTAAGGCAACTTTGTTAGAAACAGCTTCTCCGTCAGTTAAACACTGGAGTCACAGAAGTTATGTGCATGTTGCAATGGAAAGTAGAACAATGGGTGGAAATTAGCCTAAAAGCTTCGAGATGGAAGACCCTTTACTACTCATTATGGGAAATGGTGGGGCAGCAGGTATCAACAGCTGTAACATTAACCTTCTGAAAATATTCCTACCAGTCAATGATCATTATCTGTTAGGAGATTTCAAACAGAATCAAAGTTTGTTGGAGGAAAAGTAATATGGCTTTCTACCACACAGAGTTTGTAGAAACTTTTTGACCAGCTCAGAGTAGTCTGTCACTGGAAGTTAGATTACTAAATAAGAATTAGGGAAATTTCAGCTCCTGTTGAATTACAGACCATAATTGAGTTAATCTCCTGGCCTGAGTCAATTCCAGAGGTCTTTTAATGTAAAGAACTAGAGGCTGAAATTTCAAAACGACAACAAAAATAAGAAATCCAAATCAACTGTCTTTTTTCCTAAAAGGAAATTCATGACAGTTCTCTAAAAATATACTTTATAGAGAAGGTTTGTTTTTGTTTTGTTTTTCTTTATGTCAGGCAAGTCTCTCTCTGCTGAGAGGTTAACTAAGTGGATCTCCCACTCTGCTCCTAGTTTTGTCACCTCTAACCTCTGACCTCTGAGTTACAATTCCAGGTCTGACTTTGATCCTCTGAAGTGCCACCAAGAAAGAACATCAGAGACTGATAGAGTAAACTGACATACAGATTTTTTCTTACCTGAGAGTTCCATTAGTTTTATTCGGAGAGTCCTAGTTACAGTTTTTCAGAAATAGAATTTTGCTTTTCAAAATACACTCTG
>NW_011888790.1:8542879-8545306 GCF_000151845.1 Pteropus vampyrus | reverse complement strand
TTCATAACATTTCCAAACTAGAAGCAAACCAAAAGCCTATCTACAGGAAAACGAATGAATGGTAGTATATCCAAACAATAGAGTGCTACACACTTATAAAAAAGAATGAAATCCTGATATGCAGAATAATATGGATTAATTTCATAGATATTATATCAAGCAAAAGAAGTGAGACACAAATGAAAATATATACTATAAATACATTTACATGTATTTAGAGTCTTGAAAAATACTCTATATCTGATTTTGTATGTAAACAACCCTTGAGCTCCACATTTAGTTTTGTTCACAGGTAGATTTTAGTATAACTAAAATGTTTTCTAACCCTGAAAATTGCTTATTATTTGAGCTCAGGTTCTTCAAATTTCAGAGTCCATGGTAATCTCCATTATGTCATATTGCCCTCCTAAGATAAATAGTGCCATCTAGATCTAATTCTACAGCTCAGTAGCCCTGAGAAGTAGAAGAGAATTTATTCTGATTAAGAACACTGAGGAAATACTTATATAGGGGTAACAATTCAATATAATTTACCAAATATTCTGCATAAAATATCACCTCAAATGGAGGACCATTTATGATTCGAATACTGGAATTTTCCTGTTTGCATTGAAGAGAAAGTAAAAGAGAAGGACTTTTGTTATCCTCATAGTTTGTGGGATAAATAGTAATACTGATCAGCTATTCAAAAAGTAGGTTTTCTTTTTCTACAGATACTTAAATTATTTGAGTATTAACAAAAAACTATAATTTTTGAGTTCAAACACACTTAAAACGGTAACCATCGTATAGAGTATAACACATTAAAATAATATATAATATTAAAATCATAGACAATTAGGAATAATATTCCCTATGGACCTCTTCAAATTAAAGTGTTCTTATCAGTCTTTCCCAATCCATTGCTTATATGGGCTATCTAATCCTTTCTCACATTTTCAGTTATCTCCTATGTGCTAAAAATTATCAATATTAAGCCAGACTCCTCCTTTACTATTTGGACATTTAACAGATGCCTCCAGAACAAAATATCCTGCAATAAACTCATCATCCTCGCCTCTAAGCCTATTCGTGTATTCTCAGCATTATAGCACAGTCCTACAATTTACTCACTCATTCAGCTAAGAACATAGAGTGTCATACTTGAGTTCTTCGATTTTATAATTGCCCATTTCCAGTCACTTTATATCTTTGATTATATGCTTAATAGTTCTCTACATGCAACATGCTGTGGTTTCTTGTCTCTCTGATTATTTCTATTTTTTAAATCACTTTATGAAAACAGCTCAAATGTCTCTAATCTTCATACTCTTTTTTGCACTCTCTGCATATATCTATTTTTATTTAACTAATTATACTATAATTATGTTTTTAATTTTCCTATTTTTCTTATTAGATTATAACTGCATCAAGGACTATTCATTTAGCCTCTAATCATCTTGTAGCTTTCTCATGTTAAGAAGGTATTAGTAATATGCATTACACAGCAAGATTTATGTACCCCTTTCAGAAAACATAACATCTAAAAATTGAGACTTCGTCGTTTCAAAAGGTTGCTAGGTTGCTTTTCTTATTTATACTTATACTTGAGAGAAAACTTTCTCTTATTCTAAATGAAATCTGAAATTTATGACTTGAAAGTACACTGGTCCACAATTTCTGATCTGAAAATTAATGAATGTTCAAACACTTCTTCATACTGCTGGTAAAGCTGACTGGTTAAATTCACAGATACTTGACTTTAGCTATGAAAAATCCTTCTGTCAGCTTCATTCTGTAGTGAATCACACTTTCTTTTCTTAGACACAAGACCAGTGGGATACTTGAAGAAGGTGAAAATGATAGGGTAAGAGCTGTAATCTACCTGACAGTATATTTGGTAGAGAAAAAGGACATAGTTTCCTGCAATAGAGTGGCAGGGGCACCAGTTTGATTGACGTGAACTTAGATAGTTGTTTTAATTTTAAGTTTCTAAATAAAAGATATATGCACAAGAAAACCAAATACAAAATGTTTGTCTTTTGAATATATCTAACCCTATAAATTTTTATTTTGAAAGGGAATAATTAACATTTAACTCTCTAGTCCAAACCATGGTTTTCCAAAGTATGATTTGCCAAATTTTTATTTGAGAAGTTGCTTGATAGGAATTGAATGATAGAAAGACTTCTACGATCAAATACCTTCGATAATCACATAGCTAAGCAAAATTAAATAAGTTTCTTCTCGTCATAAGTTAGAGCATTGAATATGTAAATATTTCTTAGAATCTGTTAGCACATGCAGATTTTCCATAGGTATTTGAATATGACAGTTTATTTTATGGATTGTCTCAAGACAAAAGTATTTTATAGATTTAATGTTACATGAAGCATGCCTTGCAAAATACTACCATAAACTAAGCATATCTTTTCCTTTCTTCCTAAT
>NW_011888790.1:8533286-8541999 GCF_000151845.1 Pteropus vampyrus | reverse complement strand
TCACTCTGTGTTGTCTTTATTTATGCCTATCTCTTTATATATCTTCTTTGTTCCTGCTTCTCCTAAAACTTTTAGCGCACTGTTTTGTTTTGTTTGTTTTTTTTACTTTGAATATTTGATTCTTTCTTTTGTTTATGAGGCAGGGGAAGTTTCATCTATTTGGTTTATTAGTTAGTGTTATTAATTGCTTAATTTTCTTGTCAAAATATATTACATTAAAAAATCAATCATGTAAGTCTGCTCTGCAAAATCGGGTCAATATTTTTCTTTCTGATTTCTTTCTGCTTTCTTTCTCAATGAATGATTATTATTTCCAAAATAAAATTTCTTATAATAGATTTAGAATATAACCTCTAGTCCACATCACATAGAAGAAAAATCACCATTATTTTACAGATTAAGTAATTAAAATCTGGAAAAGTGAAATAAGTTAGTGGCTAAATGAAATTATGTTAAAACTTGGCTGTATGGTAGCCATAATGTTGAATGGTGACATATTTGAGGCACATGTATGTTCTTTGGTCTCTAGGGGGATGCCAAGCCCTGTTACCAACCACCAGAGAACCATATTGTTTGTTTCAGTTTTATCTACAGTTTGAATCTCTGCTTGATTTGTTGTTCAATTGTAAAATCTGGATCTATTTAAGTGCATCTGAACATTTTCATAGCTTAAATTCCAAGTAGTTATCTGCTCAGCACCAATCAGATATCAACTATTCATCAGCTGTGAATTAAAATTTCTCATGGGTTGTAATCAGATTTGCCTAGTACTCTCATGCTTACCAAAATGGTTGTTTAGCAAACTGGGACATTTCTTGGTCTCTTGGAAATGGAATAATGTTTTTAACTGTTATCAAACTAATTTTGGAAATGTAAGCTCTCGATAAAATTTTATTTTGGCTCTTTACTCTATTACTTAATATATCAGTTTGCACAGTCTTCCAGAATTACAGAAGAGGTCTTTGTTGAATAAAATAAATGGAGTGTTTTTTCTCTTAATTCTGTGCTTAATTATCAGTCAGTATTCTCACAGGACTCTGATCTAGTGAAAAAAAATTATTAGTCTCTAGGCCCAAAGAAAGCACTGAATTGCAATTAAATGCCTGAAGATGCACACTAGAAATGCACAAAAAGAACTGAGAGATCAAACTGCAATATTTCTTGAAATTAAATTCTATTAATAAATATCATTGTACAAAAATAACAAAAATGGTCCTTCTTATTATGGATTCTAACAAATGCCTTTCTGCTCCTTGTATATGCTAGCTTTATTTACTCTAGGAAATGGCATTGCTCAATGAGCATGGAGTAATGGTTATCTCTAAAGTTTGTGTTTATTTACAAATCTTATTCTCAAAATAATAGTCTCCTTTACCTCATGCATGTTCCTCAGAGAGACCATATGGATTACTTTGCAATTCACATAAATCATATAGGCTTGATAATTTAACTTTCTAATGTCTTAACCTTCTAATGTCCAGATAACAATCTACAAGATGCACCTGTCCTTTTAAAGATAAACATGATGGACATAACAAGAGGAGATAAAATATAGTAAAGACTTTCTTTAACATCAGAAGTTCAATGTGGCTGAAGTTCAATGATGGTGGAAGGACTATAGTTTTTAACAGGCCTTTCGGATTAGATCTGACATTTTTGCAAAAATTGTAAAGAGGTGAAAAAGGCAGTCATGCAATTTTCTTTGGGAACAACATTCTAAGAAATAGGAACAACTAACACAAAGGCTTTAACGTGGATATAACTGGCATATTCGAAAAATACCAAGGTGCCCAGCAGAACCAATTATGTAATTTACATAAAATGAAAATGTTAAAAATATTATTAAAAATCTAAAGTAGGTGAGAAGGGAGAAATAAGGTTTGAGGTCCATTTGGGCAAAGGGCCCTGTGTGACAACATAGATTGTACACCCATAAACTCAGCCTTGATGGCAGAGTGGGTAAATAAGAGAAGAGAAGAGAAAGAGAAAGAGAGGCCGGGTCTTGTAATACAATTTGGGCCACAGAGAGGCTTTTACATTTACTTCAGTTGAAATGGGGAGCTACTAAATGGTTCGAGTAAAAAATTGAAATGTTTTCACTCAGTTTTAAAACTCTTCTGCTGTTATTTGGAGAATAGAATATAGATTGGCAAAAGTAGAAGCAGAGAAAAGTTACAGTAATAACTGCTTGGGTTGGCTAATAATACTTAAGGAAGCATATAATCCTTTGCAGTAAATTTAATAGCTTTAACTTAAATGTGTAAGTATAAATATATATGTAGTGGTATGAATGTGTGTTAAAAAGACAAGTTCCAATTAAGAGAACTCTTGAGCTTTATGTAAATTGATTATCAGAGTTAAAAATGAAGTTAGTTACAGAAAAGGGTTATGTATCTGATGGAATGACATTATAGTCAATGTAAACATCCAGATTTCTATATCTGATTTTAGTTATGTCTGTCACCTGAGGATATATTTTAAAATATCTAATAAATGAGAGCATATGAGTTGTCATTGAAAGTAACTACAAACTTAAGATAATCATATATGAAAAGATTTTTTCAAGATTACATCATTTGAAGGAAGGCTTATTTGACTCCTAAATGTATTTCTGAGCAGTAACACTTGCCTTAGCCCCTGCTTCATGCATGCTGTATGATGCATTTGTAATAATTTGATTATGCTAATTTCAGTGTTAATCTGAACAGCTTTGTGTATATGTATGCATTTTGGGCTTTAGAAGTTAAATTAGATTTACATAAAGTCAAACATTAACATGCCAAAAACATAAAGAATTCATTATTTAAATGGTTTGGGTAATTTTATATACATAAGATCTTGAATTCTACCTTTCTTATTATAAAGTGATAAAAGTAGCAGAGTTAATTACTGTATTCTACGTTATAAATGAAATTTAAAGTTTATTACTTTCAAAAGCAATAAAAAGATGGCTACATACAAATAATTTGCCATCTCTGAGAATTTACTATCAAAAATAGGTTAAGTTAGGATTCTAGAAACATGGTGGGAAAGTTTGTGACTTTCCTCCAATCTCCTAATTAAAAACAAAACAAAAAGCAGAAAAATTAAGATAGCAAAACCAAAAGTCAAATGGAAAAATATATATAAAATCAAATGACAAAAATGGTTTCATGAACTAAAATGTAAGTGTATAGAATCAAACCTACAAGACCTACATGGAATCAGAAATCGCAAGAGAGAATGTAGAGGGAAAGCAACTGGGCTCTGACAGCCCTGGGATCTGAGAAATCCCCAAGTCACCAAAGATATTCACTGCCAGGTATCTCAGTTCAAACTGAGTAGAGTATCTAAAGCTGAGAGAGTTTCAGGGTTAAATTTATGTGAAACTGAAAGGAGGCTGTTAGAAGAAAAGGCTGTTAGAAGAAGAAACTGAAATTCATATCTGAATAGATGCTACATTGGGGAAGAAGTGTCAGAAATGTGATCAAAATGAGCAGTACTGAGACAAAAGGAGAAAGAGAAAAAGGAAGATATCGCAGAATATATGTGAACATATGTTTGATCATTTTATATATAAAAAATAACAGAAGAAAAATGCTCTAGAGTGGTAGAGTTAGTGACAATGTAAAGGCTCACAATTTCCTTCTAAAAAATACAACACTTAAAAATGAGCAACTAATAAAAAATTGTGGTTGAAATCTGAAGAAATTAGTATAGAGAAATAAAACAACATACAGCAAAATAACATCTCTAAAATTTGAAGGTGTAACAGGAAGACCTGCATACACACAAAATATTAAAAATATAACCTAATATTTCAAATTGAAGTAAAATTAATCTAAAAGTAATAGAAGCTCTAAAAAACAGTTTAAATAAGAAATTTTGAAAAGGAAATAAAGTTGAGAAAAGATTTGAATGATAAGTGACAAGAATTAGATTTTTTTAAAGCCATCTCAGAAATAAAGACTGAATTGGAAGAAACAGAAATAGTCATGAATAATGCAATAGGAAATAGGAAATATAGAAAATTTGACAATTAAATTTTTTAAATAAATAAAATAAATAAAATGAATTTGAGCAAAAGCATCAGATATAGAACATAGACCAAGGCAATCTAACAACGAAAATAGAATCCCCCAAAAGAAAACCAAGCAATTTAATAGAAACATGTTTTTTAAAAATTATTTAAAAAGATCCCAAAACAATGGAAGCATTGTATTGCAATTTCATAGTTTATACATAAGAAAATGAACCCAGAATGACTACAGATTAACACATACTATCAAAAGTACTAACTTTAGTAGAAAGAAAAAGAAAAAAAATGATTTGGGCATTTGGGCAGACAAGTTATATAATGTATAAAGGAAAGAAAGTCAGTTTGTCATCAGACTTTTTGACTATGCTTCATACCATAGTACAATGGAATAACATATTTAAGATATTCAAGCAAAGAAAATTAAGACAGTATCTTTTATTCATTCAAGCTGGCTAAAGATAACTATTAAGACCACACAAAATAGGAAACATTTATTCATGAGTTCTCTTTTTAGGAATATGAGCTGTTGCAATTATCTAGGTAGAAGATAATGGTGACTGTGTTCCTGGAACATCTAGTAGAAATGGAGAAGGATCAAATTTAAGCTTATTTTGAAGACAAAAAAAAAAAAGCAGCATTCAGTGACATAAGGAACATAAAAAGCTTGTTTAAAAAAAGGATATATCAAATATGATAAAGTTTTCTAGACAGAGAAACTAGAAACTTATCCGGAAAAACTCCATTGACAGAATTAGGTTAACTGGAAAGCAAATGTATGTTGGAGGATGATATGGACAAGTTAAATTTTGCGGATAGTGAGTTTGAGGTGAATATTAATAAAGCTTTTTGCATATACAAGTAACAAGTTAGTGGTCAGGACTATAAATATAAATGCATGATTATTTTTAGAGAAATAAATGACAATAATATAAAATTGGATAAAGATTCTGAAAGACTAAATGAAGAAAATAAAGCAGATCTCTAAGATTATTCTACAGAGAGTTCCATTTTTTTTTTTTTTCTAGCAAAAAGTATTGTTGAAAGATGAAGTGATGTTAGAGGATACAGATTCAAAATATCCTTCCCTTGGATTATTAAATGTCTAAGTAAGTCACTCTTAACAAATGAAATTTTTATCAAGGTCGCTGCAGGCATATCATATGAACACCCAGCTCTCACTTACCTTTTAACCTCTCAGATTACAATAAAGTTATCATGGAGTAGATAGTAAGAGTGCATAAATTGAGGAGGAAGGAAACACATTCAAGTATGTAAAGTACTTTATAGGTAGAACTAGAATAACAGCTATATTCCTCTATTGTATCATTGTCTATTTCATAAGAAAAAGTAAGAAAACAGCCTAAGGCATGTCAACCCAACATGGAAACAAACTGATAAATTCAGTATAAGAACAGCAAAGCTGTATTCTTATTTTAAATAATTATATTTGAATATTAATATTTTCTTTCTTACATGGATCACTAATGAATCAAAATGCCTAAATTAATAGTGCAAAATTTTATCTTATTAATTTTTCTGCATATGTCAAGCATTGTAGTATTTGAACATATTATACTAGGTAGGTTTGATGTTCAGTTTTTTGATTATTTAAACTATTCAGTCATGTTATATGACAGCTTATTTCTAAATCTATGAGCAACTGAGTTTTAGTTATGACAATATCATCAGCTGAAATGTTTCTATTTTTTTTAAGTGAATCAATGACTTAATGATTTCACCAAAAAGTAGATTGCAAATTTCCATTGTAAAAGAAGACAATCAATAAAGATTTACAGTTACACAGATTGCCATGTAGATTCTAAAAATCTCCCTATCCACAGTCAAAGTGAAATAGGATTTCAATTATTGAAATTTTGGCAGGATTATTTGTAAATGAAAATATATCATATTAAATTAGGGAAATAAAAAAGAAATCATTTATATACTTTATGAGACTGATCGCATTTAATCTTTCGATTTCAGATATCACTGGCTCAACTTTATTGTTATTTAGTAGATAGTAACTTAAATCTAGATATTATAAACTAAGCTATCACAAAGAAATAAGCTAGCATTTGATCTAATAACAGAAAATGTGAGGAAAATTAATTATTAAATTCTTTTTAGAGAAAGTAACATGACGTATAACCAAGTGTATCTATTACCATCATCATCATCATCATCATCATCATCATCATATTATTATTATTATCTATCTATCTAATCTATCATCTAAAGTCTATCTGTATCTAACTACCTATATAACTAATATATCATGTTCAAAAAATTTATAAAGTTCTATAAAGGCCTGTGTACAAGTTGTTTTTTCTCTTTGATCTGAAATTATTTTATCTATAAGAGTAAGATTGTTTTATTATGAAATAGCCAGACTCAAAGCTATTTTGGTTTATAACATGCCAGATAAAATATTGTTTTAATAAATCCCTAAAATATCAACCCCTATATAACATGATTTACATAAGAATATGTCCAGAATTATAATTTTTATTATGTACATATTGCATCCCTTGTGTCAATGAATTCATTGCCCATGAACTAGGGCTTAAATTTTGGGAGAGCAAGAATGTGGAAGAGATGGAAGCATTGTGTTGCTTCAACTAGGTGATAGATTGAGGAGCAATTGGAAGCTGGGCCTCTTAATGATATAAATGCCTCTAAATACATATAATTTTCTAAACAATTCCTCATCTTTTTAGTTATTCTCCTTTTATTCTTCTATATAGACCAGAGTTATTTTGTGTTTCCATTCCACATTTTAAGTGAGTCAAACTCAAATGGCTTCAGACACCTGTAAATACAAGACTAAACTTCATTAATAAGGAGATAAAGGGGGAGATGACTGCAGAGAACTGGGGATTTTAAGATTCAACTAAGTGTTAACATGGTATATGAAGTCAAATGTTGTAAGATCTGTAGATTGCTCAGTTAAAGAAGTTTAGATTTTTAAGTAAAATAAGCAATTTTCATGTACTTATTGTACATGAAATTAACGACAAACAATGACACAGACTATTTTAGCTACCATTAGAACAAATTGGGAAAAGTATAAACTATTGGAGGATCTGATTAAAGTGTATATGGGAATTCCTTGTATTATGTTTGTATATTTTGGAAGTTTAAAATTATATCAAGGAGTTTAAATCAATGTAAAGAGGTATAAAGCCACCTTTCCAACTCATTACCCAGCACAATTAGGCGAAAAAGTGTGTACAGATCTAATTTTTTCAGGAAATTTCTCTGAAGTATGGAATATAAAAATTCAAGTTAAATAATAGTCGCAGTGAAGTCACTGCTGAGATGAGAAGCCACTTGGCAAGAATTATGGCAAGGAGAAAAAGATGTTTACTTCTGGGGTCTGCTTGACAACTGGACCTGTCTTTTTCTTGTCACCAACAGTCCAGATGTTATAGACATATCTCAGGACATCGTAGGATCAAAATGAGGAGTAGTGCTTCATTTCAAATTCAGATAATTCTATTCTGACAAAAGGGAGGGGAAAGAGCAAAATGGGAAGTGTTAGGAAGCTGGGAAATTTTTCTGACTACTACATCATTCAGCATAAGGTACGGCTCTATTAAAAGATGAATCTTCATATTTGAATAAAATATTAATATGTTTTCATTCACCAAGGAATAAGAGATTAATTTACCTATTCCATAAGCACGTAAGAAGCAAATGTTTAACTTAAAAGTAAAATATAAATTACATTATCACATTTATTTTAGATAACTATTTTTATACATCATCAAAATACAAGTGATAAGAATGTTTTCTGGGAAAACTAAGTTTAAAAGGTGAAATTTAAAACAAGTTTTACAATGAGAGAAAAGAAAGTTCCTGTAAGTGACAATTCCTATTTTCAACTCATTTTTTAACTGATTATATAACCATAAAACCTGTTGATGTGAGCCAAAGCAACAGTTTATTCATGCAATATAAATTACTTCTGAGCCACTCCATGCTTCTTTCTCTGCCATCCCTATTAGAGATAATTGGTGTAATTCATGTATTAGTGGAAATCCTATGAACCTACAAAATGACAGTGTAATTATGACTTCAAATTTCAAAAATACTACCAAATCTAACGACCTCCTACAATTCTATATCGATTCTAACTATAGGTTGATTGCCTTTGTTGTGAACTCAGAGGAGGAAAATACAATAAACTGAAGGACTATAATTAGTCCATCGATCACTAATATATTTTTAATTTAATGGTTTTTACAAATATGGTCAATTATGAATATCAATTAGATTTCAAAATTTCTAAGAGCATATATGAAGAATCACCTCTATGAAGAAAACTGAGTTCTTATTTGTTTATGGAGTGGTAGTACATTAATCAATACAAATACATCTATAATTTTCCCTCAAGAAATCTGTATATTGAACTATAAATTTCCCCTCACCCTCCCCCACAAAAGGGTAATTTTTTATTCATCTTTGCATTTCCAGCACTTAGCACAATGTCTGGCACAGTATACCTTGTGGAAAAACTAATAGAAGGAAGAAAAGAAAAGGAGTGAGAGAGAAGGTAAAAGAAGTTGGATGAGTGGAAGGGTAGGTCTTCTGAGGACAGATAAAGTAAATCTCATTTTCGTGGTAGTGTTTTGGATGGGAAGGGCATAAATATTCCCAGAAATACTTGGTAAGTAGAATCTTTTAATTGAGGGT
>NW_011888790.1:8529127-8531393 GCF_000151845.1 Pteropus vampyrus | reverse complement strand
GGTGAAATAGTTTCTCTTGAGGACAGGCCTTGTCAAGAACAGAACACTCTGGTATATTTCAAAATAGTTATTTTCCCCTCCTCTGGCTGGAATCATGATGGAATTTTGTCCAATATTCACTGTGAGAACCTGGTCCAGCTGTTGGAAACTAAACTGTGACTAGTTTCCCCTGGAGTTTTTAACTCAGATTTGTCCATATTGAGCCTCCAGGTTTTCTTTTTTTTTTAGTTATAGTTTAGGTTTTCCTACCCCGGCACTAGTTCCCACAAAGGTTTCTGCTCATGGGTTTGTGCCCAGGAAGTTGTGATTCCTTATATTCATTGCCCGTCTCTCCAATTCCGGGGGCATTATTTTGCTCCATTTCCTTCTCTATCAGATCTAAAAAGAGTTGTTGATATTCCTGTTTTTCACTTGTTGTTAGTATAGAGCAAGAACTTGCAAGTTCTTTACATGCTAGACTGGATAGCAGAAGTCCTATTTGTTTACTTTTAAAAGCTTACTAGATTATTATTTGTATTCTTTCATGTATTCTCAAAATACATACTGCACGTTGGTTTCATGCCAGGCACTATGTTAAATGCAATGGAGGAAGGCAAAAAAATTCATGTAGCTCTTAACTTCTATTATTATTTTTATATAAATATATCTTGCTAAAAACATATTATCTTATAACAGATATGTCTCAGAATAACATCACATATTAGTATTTTCTATTGGATATAGACCTAAACAAGCTTGAAATGGTTTATATGCCAGTCTTAAAGAAAAATTTCAAGAACATGTGTGTTTTATGTGCTGTTGTGTCAGCTCTAACTCCTGGAACCCCTATGAATGAGTGATATCCTTGCTGTCCAGTCCTCAACAGTCCTACTCAGCTCCTGTAAACTCATGCCTGTGGCTTCTTTTATGGAGTCAATTTATATCATATTTGGTCTTCATCTCTTCTTGCTGGCTTCTATATTTCTCAGCATTATTGTCTTTCCAAAGAATCCTGCCTTTTCACGGTGTGCCCAAAATAGGATGGCTTCAGTTTGTCATTTTTATCTTCAGTGATGTTTCAGGCTTATTTGTTTCAGGACCCACCTGTTCATCTTTCTGGCAGTTCAGGGTATCTGTAGAGCTCTCCTCCAACACCATATTTCAAATCGATCAAATTTTTTTTTTCCTATTGGCCTTCTTTACTGTACATAGTAATTGAAAATACGAGGATGTGGATGATCTTAGCCTTGGTCTCTAATGACATATCTTTGCTCCTAGTGATCTTTCCTAATCCTTCCATTGCTCCCCTTCCAAATCTCAACTTTCTCTTGATTTCGTAGCTTCAGTTTCCATTTGAATTGATGACTAAACCAAGATCAGCAAAATCTTTAACAATTTTGATGTCAAGTACATATAGTTGATCGAATTAATTAATGATGTAACAGAGTTTGTTCCTTTAATGTATAGAAATATAACTATTATTTCAATATACTGATTTGTATATCTATAGATATATAAGTATATACATGCCTTATATGTAATGTATACACACTGTTACCACTATGTATACTTTATTTTGTATTTACATGCATATATATATACTTCTAATACATTTATACTTCTAATTAAAGTTTTAAGTGATTCTATTGAATATCAAAAAATTTAGCTTATATTTAGATCTAACAACATTCTATCTAATCTGTTAATTATGTTAGTCATATCACAACACACAAATCTCATGGCATCCATAAAAATCTCAATTACCTCATAATCTTGATACTCCTTTGCCTTTGATAGGTTCAAAATTTAGAATTTTGAATGGAATATAGATTTCTTTGAAAATCAGAGATAAAAGAAAAACAAAAGAGATGGAATAAATTTTTGGTGTTTTGTAAGCCCCAGAGATTCCTAAGGCAATATTAGTTAATGTATTATATATTGTATTGACTATTAGCAATTTTTGCTTAGTGTTTTTAATAGGTTGATATTATTTAATAATAACTAATAACCTTAAGTCCTCCTATAATTCTATTTCTACGTATAAAAAGAAATATACTCAGAATTTATTTTATATGTGATAGTCATTGCTTCAAAACACAGTATAATTAAGAAACATTTTCACCTTTTTTTTTTTTGTAATAAGGATCTTTTTGCAGACCCAAATCACAACCGCCTAGCCCTTTACCTGGCATTTTATATCTATTACAGAGATATATCAGAGGTTTGTGTGAGTTTCTGTTTTAATAAGTCCCCCAAATAAATGTACATTCCTAAATAATGATAAGAA
>NW_011888790.1:8524624-8527237 GCF_000151845.1 Pteropus vampyrus | reverse complement strand
CAACACAATCCACATAGAACATAGTTTGAACAAAGGTTACACGTCTCATGATTGAAACATAAAGAGCATGAATTAACAACTCTTTAATCCTAATCCCTGGATATTATTCTGATTTGTAAAGCTTGGAGAAGAAAAAAGATTTGTTGGGAAATAATCTATATTTTTCAAAAGTTATAATGTGTCATGTGAATATTCAGGACTTTTTTCAAATGAATTTTATTACTCCTTCTACAAGATTTTATTAACTGTCTGATATATACAAAGTACACTCTAGATTCTGAGGATATCAAATGAACAAATTTTAGCCCATATTCTCAAGGAACTAAGAGACTAGTAGTAGGGAATAAGTAATTACAATGTCATTTTGTAAATTGTGAAAGATTATGAATGCAAGATGAGAGAGTCACAAAAAGTGATCAGGGTTACCTGAGTATTATTGGGGTTGAAGGAAAGAAGATGCCACAGGGATCATTACAGAGCCTAGGGTATAGCATATAATCATGAAGCACAGCTGTTTTTGGAGAGTTTACATATTTCAGGACTAAAAAAAGATTTAAGATGATCTCTTTGTCACTCCTTTTTATTTGATTTCATGTGTTCTGCTCCTAATACTTTAGAGATATACAAATTATGGTAGTAGTTATACAAGACACAAAAGCTGTGCATTAAAATCATTCTTTACTCTTTCTTTTCCACAGCAAAATTACTCAGTACGTAACACAATAATATTTGAAAGCTAGAGACCAATGAAATACCATCCCTTGAAAGAGAAAAAATGATTGCTATTTGATTGGCTACACTTTGCTTTCCTGTTCATTGATACAGAAAGTTCACAATAAACATAAAGTTTGTTTATTTCAGTGTGTAAACTCTTCCTTTGGTGGTGTATGTATTTAGCAGTGGTTGGAGGTACACTTATCAATAATGTTTGATTAATAAGTCTACAGACATCAGAACATTTAAAAAGTAGATTCTAATCATCTATACTATTCTTTGTTCTAAGTATATTAAATTTCAAACTGCTTCTTAAACTGATTAGATTATCAATTTTATGCTCAGTTTTGCTGAATAATATATTTTTAGAGAATTAATTCCCTAGAAACTAATTGACGTAATGGAGATATTCTGGATAATATCTATATTTCATTGATTACATATATTTTATATATTTTATATATTATCAAGGCCATAATAAAAACCAAGGTAATTTTCATTGTTAGATAAAGTAAGATATTAGTCTATATCTAACTTTTTAAAACTAAGCCAGTAAAGGCTTATTATTTAATGTTTGTCCATACATTGTACACAATTCTCCTTTTGAAGATTTATCAGTTTTTTAAAAATCTAATACTTGTTCCTAAACTAAAAGTTATTTTCAATGAGAAAATGTATTTATTTAGTTGTGATTACCAGTAATTTGGAGGTTAGGATAATGGATTGTTGACATGGATTCTGAGGAACAGTTAGAACTTGTGTTGGGAGTAGGGGCAGGAGAAGGATGGCTGTAATTAAAGAGCAATATCATTGATTCAAAAAAGGATAGAGGCATTTATTGTGCCACATATATTTACATTCGTATGGTAAAGTGATGCTGTACCACTTGAGTTCTTTAAAGGTAAGGTTGTCTCATGCTTTCAGCAAGACACTTGAGCCTTCTTTTTCAGTAGGTGTGTTTGCCACCTAGCTCTAAGACACAAGAAGTCAGTATCAATTACTAAATGTCTTCAAATGTTTGGCTCACTTGTTTTGTTGGTATAAAAAGAAACAAATTTCTGCTAAACAAATGATAACTAAAATTACTCAGATAATTATTCTTTATCCGTATTTTTCTTTATTCATATAATTTTCATTTTCTATTTTTTCTCACATTAGGGTTTATTTACTTGTGCTAGTTGAAAAATTAAAAATATTAAACTAAAAGTGCCTTTGAGTTCTTTTTCATAATTATTTGCCTTTTTGTCACTTACCAAAGTCGGTACATACTGGTAGTTCTTAAGCTTTATTGTGCACAATAATTACTTCAGGAGTTGTTATGTTCGAATAATTCTTGTGCCTCATCTATAATTACTGATTAGAATCACAGGGTGTAGTCTAAGCATCTGCTTAATTTGAATAGAAAATTCCAGTTCAGATTATTGGGCAATCACACCAGGCTAGATGCTAAGATCACCCTATTTTGTGCTTTTAATTGAAATCTACCTATTTAAAAGTCTCATAAGTCACACAATGAAAAAAAAAAAAACTATCTTAGCATGAATCATCTTGTGCATTAGCTTAAAGATTTTGAATTTAAATCTTTACCTCTCTTATTGTGATCCCAGTAAGCTACAGGCACTTTCATCATCTATTTTCTAGCTAACATCTGTGTGAAAAGCTTCTTCCCACACTAATAGCCTGTATGCCAGCCAGTCACAGAACAACCAAGTTTGAAATGCTATTCTTATATAATTGCTGCCTGTGGAAGATGGTACCACTGTGCAGGATGCTAGTTCATTAGTTATGAGTTAGAATGGAACTTGAGGATTAAAACAAGAAACTCTTCATTTACTTGAAGTTCAACCAGAGCCTCCACTACTCTGTGTGTATAGGAGGCTGATTCCAATTGCCAAATCA
>NW_011888790.1:8521013-8524574 GCF_000151845.1 Pteropus vampyrus | reverse complement strand
TTGTGATCCCAGTAAGCTACAGGCACTTTCATCATCTATTTTCTAGCTAACATCTGTGTGAAAAGCTTCTTCCCACACTAATAGCCTGTATGCCAGCCAGTCACAGAACAACCAAGTTTGAAATGCTATTCTTATATAATTGCTGCCTGTGGAAGATGGTACCACTGTGCAGGATGCTAGTTCATTAGTTATGAGTTAGAATGGAACTTGAGGATTAAAACAAGAAACTCTTCATTTACTTGAAGTTCAACCAGAGCCTCCACTACTCTGTGTGTATAGGAGGCTGATTCCAATTGCCAAATCAAGTGAGCACACCCACACAGAGTTCATTCATTCACTAGCAGCAGGTCATGAACTTTTCTCCCTCTGACTTTGCTCCATGGGACAGCCAGATGCAGAGCAAATGTAGTGCAGCCCCCTTGCATAGAAATAACTTCTACCAAGTGGGAAATCGATGAAGATCATGTGATTCTAGTCAATTTCCCTCACAATGAGTAAGAAGTGCCAGTGCACAAGCTGGTTTGGCCCTTCCAGAGCAGCTGCTGCTTTTTACCCGCGCCTTCTAAAGATGTAGAAAGGAAAATGGAGTGGATCAGAAACAGAGAGGCAGATGCACAAGCCTATCTTATTTTCTATCTTTTCACACTAAGAATTTATTATACTAAAGTTATTAAAAATTCACATGTGGTCATGGTTTTACCTGAAGTAGTGTAACTCGCAAAGGTTCACAGAGTTCCGAACAATATAGGATTTATTTTAAGTAGGCCAGAAGAGGGCACAGGTCTATTTATATTTTGGTTGCTATTTCTAAAAATTTGCTCATTTTCAGAATGACAGAGCACCAACAAACCACGAGGCTTTGTAAAAATTATAGATACACATTTACTTTAATGTAAACATGTTTAGAAACTGACAGAGCTAAATGTCTAATTGTCAGTGTCGCCTCAGACTTAGAACAAGAAGGAAAATGAAATCATAAATTATGGTTTCTGCAATTCTCTGTCAGCCCTCCATACCATTGTCAGCCTACGCACTTAGCTACACACAGAGCTAACCAATTATTTGAAGTCCCAGGAAAGGTGGTGCTCCTCTAGCATCTCCCTTCTCCTCAGAGATCTACTACCTCTTGTCCATCTGCATCCTTATTCATGAAACTTGCTCTCTTTTCCGGGACTACAAATATGCTCAAGTCTTTCTCGTGACAATGGACACACAAATTCACTTAGATTTTCCTCTCCAGTTGGTCTCTTTCTTTTAATTTTGCAACTAAATTTCTTCAGAGTCTGTTGGTATGGTATCTTCTTCATCATTTCCCACTCATTAATTTATTTATTTTTGTTTTTTTGTTTAATTAAATGTATTGAGATGACATTGGTTAATAGATTATATAGGTTTCAAGTGTACAATTCAATAATATGTCATATGTATATTGTATTGTGTGTTCACCACTAAAAGTCAAACTCCTTTTCTAACCATTTTTTGACCCCCTTTACCCTTATCTACCTCCCCTGCTCTTTCCTCTGGTAATTGCTAAACTCCTGCCCATGTCCATGAGTCTCTATTTGTTTGCTTTGTTTGTTTATTCTTTTCAGTTTCATATCCACTCATTTATTAACTCATTAACATCTATATATTTCCCACTGAGTCTACTAAAATTGCAATTCACTGGTCAATTTTATATTTCTAAGAACAATAAATATTTTGTACTTTGTCATTGATCTACTACATTCAATTTTTCTCCTTAAAGTAATTTGCTCACTAAATTATGTGACATCATTCACCTGCTTTCTCTTCTATTTAGGTATTACTATTCTTTCATTTCTTTGACTTCTGTTTTTATTATTTAAATTCCATGTTCTGGAGTCCTACCTTAGCTCTTTCTTTCATCACTATAATTACTCTTATAGTTTTTACTACACACTCTATGCTATTGACTATAAATATGCTATAGTAAAAAATTCCCCATTCACAGAATAATAAAGTCTGCCTCTCTTCTTTCCCATTTTCACCCCATGTCAAATATGTCCCCTTCCTCATTATTATCTTTCTTTCCCAGGAAATATCAGCACAATCCATTCAATCACTACACTTAGAAATCTAAATAGCAATCTTGATTTCTACCTTTTCTTCAACTTCTATATCTAAAAATAAAACTGTGCTAATGTGATCTCAATATTTTCTTGACCGTCTCGCTCTCTCTTCCTGTTTATACTATGATCCTTTAAACCCTCATTGTCCATTACATCAACTCAATACAAACTCCTCTTTGCCTACAGAATTGAGTCCAAATTCCTTAACATTGCCCTTAAATCTTTTATGATAGATCTCTAACTACACTCCTTTCTTGCTTATCCCTTTCATGCTCCAGGAAGAAGAAATTTCTTGTTGTTTTAGGAAACATCATACTGGTTTTCAGTTCCTAAATATGTCCATTTTCCCTCCTTCCTTCGTGGTAAACCTTCCCCCGCACCCCATAGAAGGTTATTATATTTTTCCTAGTCAGCTTAGTCTTTTTTTGCTCAGCTATTCACCTCCAGGAAAATTTCCTGAATCCTAAGCTAGACTGAATACTACTTCATGACTAAACAAAATAAATGGATAACATTATAGATCCGCACACTCCCCCAAAGAATTCAATATGCTTTACAAAAGTATTAATATTTATCACTAAATATGTCTGTAGGAGAGAAGCAAATGTCATCATTAACATTTAAAAAACATGTTTTAGTAACTACAAACTCTGCCTTTCTTTCTTTAGCACTTAAATAGAATTATATTAATCTAGAATTTTCTTGAGTAGAAATGGGCATTTCTTTTTCTTGGGAAAATATCTGAGAGTCTGTCATACTTTTAAGGATCTGGGTAAAGTCAAACCCATAGAAACAGACAGAAATATTGCTAAGGGGCTGGGGAAGGCAGAGGTTGGTACAAGGGTACAAACTCAGCTATAAAATGAATAAGTCTGAGAATCTAATGTAAATCATGGTGATTATAGGTGAAAATACTGTAGTATATTACTGAAATTTGCTAAGATAGTATAATTTAAATGTTTCTACAAAAAAAAATGAGATGATGGATGTGTTAACTAGACTGAGAATCCTTTTACAATGTATTCATATATCAAATCCCCACTATGTACATTTTCAATATCTTGCAATTTCATCAATAATTTGTTAATAAAGCTGAAATAAAAAATAAAAAAATAACAGGTTTATAAGTAAAAAACAGAAATTTTATATCTGGAAGTACAATTATTACATCAAATTTATTCCCTTTAAAACACAAAAATGAAGTAATAAAAAGAAGAAACATATTTTTATTTCTTAGATAGTATTCTCATTTAAATTTGCATAAATCCTTACAAAAGACTTCAGTTAACTGCACAAATGATAAACTTTTCTGACAGGTGGTTTTGTTTTTGTTGTTTGCATGTGACCTATCAATTTAAATTCTTTGAGTGGCAACGTACTCTAAAAAAATAAATTCATAGATTTCATTATATATTAGATATTTTTCAAATTCTCCTATGAAGTTTTACTATGTAAAATTATTAGAAACTAG
>NW_011888790.1:8518423-8520113 GCF_000151845.1 Pteropus vampyrus | reverse complement strand
GAGATGATGGATGTGTTAACTAGACTGAGAATCCTTTTACAATGTATTCATATATCAAATCCCCACTATGTACATTTTCAATATCTTGCAATTTCGTCAACAATTTGTTAATAAAGCTGAAATAAAAAATAAAAAAATAACAGGTTTATAAGTAAAAAACAGAAATTTTATATCTGGAAGTGCAATTATTACATCAAATTTATTCCCTTTAAAACACAAAAATGAAGTAATAAAAAGAAGAAACATATTTTTAGTTCTTAGATAGTATTCTCATTTAAATTTTCATAAATCCTTACAAAAGACTTCAGTTAACTGCACAAATGATAAACTTTTCTGGCAGGTGGTTTTGTTTTTGTTGTTTGAATGTGACCTATCAATTTAAATTCTTTGAGTGGCAACGTACTCTAAAAAAATAAATTCATAGATTTCATTATATATTAGATATTTTTCAAATTCTCCTATGAAGTTTTACTATGTAAAATTATTAGAAACTAGTTTAAACTGATATTGAATTACCAATTATTTTCTATTTTTTTCTTTTTAGAGCTATGCAGCAAATTATTTTCAGTCACTCACTGAGAATAGGCAACAGTTATATGGAGGTGCAATACTCTGAACAATAAAAAATTAGTCATCTGGCACAGTGCCTAGAATTTTATTATTACAGATTAGTTTTCACTAAGATGTTTTGTTATTTCCCCAAATATCTTATTTAATATTTATTCATTCATTAAGTTTTAATATTCTCATACTATATACCACACCTGTTAATAATGTTTATCATGGATTTATCTTAAACCATGTCATCAGTATAAATTATATTTTATTGAGAAGGTTTGGGTGCATTGCTATATGAAATAAGAAACATGAACTTAGTATAGTTGTTATTACCTTGCAGGCCCTCAATAGAAGATTAAGAAGCACTGGGAGCTATCAAAAACACATTCCTAATTTAAAGAACGTTATGTCATTGGGTGCTGACTTATCAATATTTATATTATTAAAATGTAATTGGTAAATTTAATATGAGTCTGATTTTCTAAATGCAAAATTTGTTTGCAAAATTTTATTTTGTTATTATCTCATTCTTCTACAGTAAAATTATTTGATTGCAAAGTACTTATGAAGTCAGTTGCAGGTGTAGCTCACCAGGATTTAAATATCATGGGTATGAGTGTTATGGCAATTATTTCTCTACCTAGCAGGCTATTACCGTCTCTGGTCTACATAGGTATTTCTGAATTATTTATTAAGCTTTCTGTACAGCCAAAACGTTCAGATATTTGAGATGAAAACAGAAAAAGACCAACTGAGATTCTACTTATGAACACTTCTGAATTATATAACAAGATAGTAAGAAATTGTTTAAAATCTTAAAATTATATTTGGACCATATTGCCTTTCTTATTTGAAGACCTGAACACTAGAGTGAGATGTCCTCCACAAACTCTGAAAAATATTAATTTAATTAAAAATATTTATTGTACTCTTACCCTCAGAATGAAACTAAATGCATTTCAAGAGGTTCAAAACAAGGATGAAAAAGTTACCTGAAAAAGAGTGCTTAGCCCCTAGGGCCGTAGTAACACTGTCTACTGAGTATGTCTACAGGTAGGATTATTAGCCATAGGTAGTACTAATGCACTCAAGAAACTTTAACTATCTGATTCTAAATGTTTATATGGCAGAG
>NW_011888790.1:8513628-8517543 GCF_000151845.1 Pteropus vampyrus | reverse complement strand
AAGACATAGAGAAAGATATTCTCTAAATTGACTCCTCTGCATCCCCCCAGCTACCTCTGTCTAAGGCACATTTCTATATTGGAGTAAAACTGATTTTTTAAGTAAAAATAGGAATTGCACTTTATATTTCTCAAGGTTGATGATTAAATAAATGTATCAGGAGCCAATAGTATTTAGAAAAATGCTATGAGAAAACATACAAAATACAGGCAGAAAGAATATGGTGACTATAAAAAAAGCTAAAAACAAAATATTTCTCCTTTTAATAATTTCTTTAGGAGCAGGCCCTCTATTTTCCTGAGCATTGGTACAGTCAAACATAATTTGAATATCCTTTCTCTAATAAAATGTATTTCAACCATAAGAAATTTCAGTTACTGAATCTTGGTGAGAACATCAATTTGGTTTCTTTACCAAAGAATAATATTACAGAAACTCATTGGTCCTTGTTAGTATCGAAATTGTTACTGGTAAAAATTGGTTACTTCGGAGTAATTACACCACAGTATTCATTCAAGCATCTTTGATCTTAACTAAATTTCTTACGTTATAGGAAAAGTGAAGGTTACTAATATAGAAAAATAATATTGACATTACTGGCTAGTTTTGAATATAAATTCTTCAGAAAAATATTTCTATTCTAGTTAACATTTCTTCAGTAATACTCATAATCTAGAGTAGAAATAGGTTCATGAGGAATCCAGAGGAAAAATATCTCACTTGCCTTCTCAATTAAAAATAAGACTATTAAATGAAGAGAAATATACCATACAAAATTATAATTTTATTTTTTCTATTTGAATGTTTGAAGAGAATTAGAAAAACTCTTGACTTCTCACTTCAAATATGCAAAATAAGGGAGTTTAGGAACATAATTAACATAATCTTGAAGAGATTCCAGTAGCGTTTCCCACACAGAGATCTTTTTCTCTTATTGGGAACACAGGCATCCTACTGAAAGAAATGTCAAGAGAATAACTGTAGTGAGCTATTAAATCATACAATAGTTATTTTGATTGTTTCTGTAAAAGTGAGAATAAAGTGCAGTTCATTTATGCATTAATATACTCATTAATTAAAACATATTTATTGAAAATTCATTTGTATAAGTAGTGTGATATGAGCTTGGAATGCCTTATGTTATTTAACATTAGGTCAATAATTATTTCATCCATGCCAATCTATTCAACAAATATTTACTGAATACCTACTTAAGGTAAATTATGGTGTTATACTGAGGTTATAATTAAAATTTGACCATTATTAAAGACCCCACACTTATAAGATTTTTTAAAGACAATTTTTGAGAGTAGTTTTAGATTTACAACAAATTTAGAGGGAAGGACAGAGATTTCCCATATAGCCTTTGTTTTTTTACAGCATAACATACCCCATTATCAACATCATTTAATAGAATAGTATATTATTATTATTATTATTATTATATTACTAAAGATGAGCCTACATTGAAATATCATAATAATCCAAAATCTGTAGTTTACATTACAGTTCACTCTTGGTGTTGTACATTCTATGTGTGTGGACAAATGTATAACGACGTGTCCATCTTTAGAATATCTTCAATTTACCTTGCAATCTTTAAAATTTAAGGAAAAAAGTAGTTTTCAGCATGGATTAAAATAAATATTTAGTAAAAAACAACTTCTACATCTAAATGTTATTAACTAGCAACAATTGGAGAGATATGACTAAAAGTGTGCTTGAATACATTTTATTTAATTGAGCTCTGACTTAAATTGCATGATTTGCTTTTATGAGACAGTTCTTAAGAGTTGCAACTGTCACTACCTTCTGCAAATTTCCGATAACATCTCCTTTTGCTCACTTTTTAAATAATAATATATGCCAAAATAGGAGCTTTATTTTATCACGTGACATTAGGTGGTAAATACTACAGAAATATATGATAATTACTAAAATGCTTAATATTTTGTTAAAAATACTCCTGAATACTCCTGGATTACCAAACCAGTTTAAGTGAGAATCTCATAAATTATTGTGAAGTGTTTTAAGAACGTTTGGAGTCTTTTAGATTTTTTCACTCATGGTATTTAATTGCTTACTATATTAAACGGAAGGCTGAAAGCCTTAATTTCCATATTCTATAACAAAAAACAAAACTATAGATAATTTACCTAATTCTTACAATGAGCCTTAGATACAAAATAAATAAAACATAAAATAACACACATTGCTTTAGATAAGATCTTATTTATTTAGCTACATTCTTATATTGCTTTATGTAAGAACAGAAAACAAGCAAATATAAATACAAATGTATAATATTCAATGTAGTGATAATTGCTAAGAATAAGCTTAGTAGAGGATAATGTGCAGATTAATAATGTAGGAGTGATGAATGGCAATAGAAACTATCTGATATAGTGTGTCATATAAGAGCTAATTTATGGTGCAGTAACAAATCACCCTGAAATCTCAGTAGCTTAGTTATTTATCTGTTACTTGTACTGCATATCCATTGTTGAATTATGGTGGCCCTGCGCCATATTGTTTTTACTTCATCATTCAGAGGAGGCCTTACTAAGTTGTTATCTGAGTAAAGTTCAAAATGACAGAGCAAGTCAGGAATAGGGAAAAGCAAATGAAAAAGCCCAGGAGAGGAAGTATGTTTTGGTACTTTTAAGTAGCTTCCATGAAGCCATTGTGACTGGAACTCCAAAAGAAGAATGATAAGAAGTAAAATCTGAGTAGTAACTCTGTACTAGTTCATGGAGAGCCTTATAGACCATGGTGAGAGGTGAAGGGGGACAGGAACACTGAATTTTATATTGAGCAATAAGAGGACTCATTGGAAGGTTTTGAGCATGAAAAATATATAATTTAATTTACTATTTTAAAATAATGATTCAAGCTGCAGTATTGAGAATATAAGGTACTCATTGAAAGACTAGTCCAAGTGAATGCTGATGTTGCTTTAGTCAAAGGTAATAGCCATAGATACAGTGACAAGGAATCAGATTATGTATCTAAATCAATAGATTTCTGATGGATAGGATGTGAGTTTGAGAAAGAGAGGACTACAGGATAATGCCATGGTTTTTGGTTTAATATACTTCGAAAAAAATTTTCTCACTTATTGAGATAAAGAAGAATGGAAGAAAAACAGGTTTAAAATTGAAATCAATAAATATTTAGTTATATTAAGTTTCAGTTTTCCATTAAATTTCCTTATGGAAATGTTGCAAAGTCATATTGGAGTTCAAGAAAAGGTTCTGAACTGGAGACATAATTTAGGAGTACCCAAGATATAAACAAACAAACAAACAGAGTCTTGGTTTTATCTATTGAGAAATTATATTGCTTATTATGGCTTCTCACAATACTTTTATTACTTTACCCTACAGTATATCGTTGGTTAGGGAGTAAGTACTGATCAAGGTAACAAAAATGAAAACAAAGACAAAAGCTTCTCAAAAATCAGTTCTTGAACTCAGGAAGACTTTTAAAAATGAAGAAAGGACACTGAGAAGGAACAGTTAGAAAGATGAGAGGAAAAACAAGAGAGTCTTGAATCCCAGGGGTAAGGGAGAAAAATGTTGCAAGTCAGAGGGTGTCTCAAATACTATGGATAAGTCCATAAAGATAAGAAGAAAGTACTGCATATTTGATTTGCAGTGGTAATTAAACAGTCCTTGTTAAGCACATATCTACAAAATATGCAAAATTTCAACCTACGATATACTGTAGGGTAAAGTAATAAAAGTATTGTGAGAAGCCATAATAAGCAATATAATTTCTCAATAGATAAAATGTATTACTTAATGTCTAAAAAATGTTACACTTTAATTTAATTTGGTCTGCCATGTTAACAGATAATTGTCAACCAAATCAGCTATTTAGAAAGTAGTAAATTTAAGAAAGAAAAATGATTTA
>NW_011888790.1:8511098-8513243 GCF_000151845.1 Pteropus vampyrus | reverse complement strand
AGGTACTCCTTGAAAGACTAGTCCAAGTGAATGCTGATGTTGCCTTAGTCAAAGGTAATAGCCATAGATACAGTGACAAGGAATCAGATTTTGTTTCTAAATCAATAGATTTCTGATGGATAGGATGTGAGTTTGAGAAAGAGAGGACTACAGGATAATGCCATGGTTTTTGGTTTAATATACTTGGAAGAAAATTTTCTCAATTATTGAGATAAAGAAGAATGGAAGAAAAACAGGTTTAAAGTTGAAATCAATAAATATTTAGTTACATTAAGTTTCAGTTTTCCATTAAATTTCCTTATGGAAATGTTGCAAAGTCATATTGGAGTTCAAGAAAAGGTTCTGAAATGGAGACATAATTTAGGAGTACCCAAGATATAAACAAACAAACAAACAAACAAGAGTCTTGGTTTTGGATGAGATCACCTAGGGAGTAAGTGTTGATCAAGGTAACAAAAATGAAAACAAAGACAAAAGCTTCTCAAAAATCAGTTCTTGAACTCAGGAAGACTTTTAAAAAATGAAGAAAGGACACTGAGAAGGAACAGTTAGAAAGGTGAGAGGAAAAACAAGAGAGTCTTGAATCCCAGGGGTAAGGGAGAAAAATGTTGCAAGTCAGAGGGTGTATCAAATACTGTGAATAAGTCCATAAAGATAAGAAGAAAGTACTGCATATTTGATTTGCAGTGGTAATTAAACAGTCCTTGTTAAGTACATATCTACAAAATATGCAAAATTTCAACCTACGATATACTGTAGGATAAAGTAATAAAAGTATTGTGCGAAGCCATAATAAGCAATATAATTTCTCAATAGATAAAATATATTACTTAATGTCTAAAAAATGTTTCACTTTAATTTAATTTGGTCTGCCATGTTAACAGATAATTGTCAACCAAATCAGCTATTTAGAAAGTAGTAAATTTAAGAAAGAAAAATGATTTACCATGTATTTTTTATATCATGATTAGTAAGGTATTACGAACAAAAGAATGAAGTCTTTGATTAATGGAACTCATCATTCTTCCACAGAAGGCCAGCTTGCTTTTCATTATACATATTCTGGTACAAGAATATAATATTTACACATTGTATAATTAAAAATAGAGCTTGAATGCATTATATTTTCAATACTTTATTTTTTAAAGTACTTTTAGGTTTACAGAAAAAAATGTGCAGAGATTGCCCATGCATTCGCTCCTCAACACATGTCCAGACTCCCTCATCATCAGCATCCCCCAGCAGAGTGGTACATTTGTCACAATGATAAACTTCCACCAATACGTTATTATCATCCATAGTTCATAGTTTACATTATGGTTCACTCTTGGTTTTGTGCATTCTGTGGGTTTAGACAAATGTATAATGTCAGTTCTCCATCACTGTAATATTATAAAGAGTAGTTTCACTATTTAAAAATTCCTCTGCATTCTGCCTATTTATCCCTCTACCTTGCCCTCCAACCACTGACAACCACTGATATTTTTACTGTCGCCCTAGTTTTACCTTTTTCAAAATGTCCTAAGGTTGGAATTATACAGAATGTAGGCTTTTCAGATTGTCTTCTTTTATTAGAAGCCAACATTTTCTTCATGCCTTTTCATGAGTTGATAGCTTATTTCTTTTTAACACTGAATAATATTCTATTGTCTTAGTACCACAGTTTATTTATGTATTCACCTACTGAAGAATATTTTGGTTGCTTCCAAGTTTTGGCAATTATGAATAAAGCTACTATAAATATTCATAGACAAGTTTTGTGTGGAATAAGTGTTTAACTCTTTTGGGTAAATACCAAGAAACAAATTTCTGAATCATGTGGGAAGAGTACATTTAGTTTTATAAGAGACTGCCAATCTTTCTTCCAAAGTGGGGTACGATTATGCATTGTTACCAGCAAGGAATGGGAGTTTCTGCACATCCTCACCAGCATTTGGCATTGTCAGTGTTCTGGATTTTGGGTTTCTTTTGTTTGTTTGTTTATTTGTTTTCTGAAAGCCAGACTTTGAGCACACGGAGGCATTTTATTATAAGATACATGCAAAGTATGGATTTGGGGTATTCTAATAGGTGGGTAATGACATCTCATCGTTGCTTTTATTTGCATTTCCCTGATGACATGATGTGGAACATCTTTTCATATGT
>NW_011888790.1:8510440-8510743 GCF_000151845.1 Pteropus vampyrus | reverse complement strand
ATCTCATAGTCCATATGACCATACCAAAGGTCATCTAGGTTTTCTCCTATTTTATCTTCTAGGAGTTTTATAGTTTTATGTTTACACTTAGGTGTTTGATTTATTTTGAGTTATTTTTTGTGAAGGGTGTAAAGTCTGTGTCTAGATTTATTTTTTTACAGGTGAATTTCAGGTTGTTTTAGTATTTAAAAATTATTTACTCATGGATAATCTTTATCAAAGTTTTGAGTGAAAAAAAGACAGTGGGGCAAACAAATATTATGCTACCTCAAGGAAAATACTAGAACATTCTTTACTATGATG
>NW_011888790.1:8506439-8509120 GCF_000151845.1 Pteropus vampyrus | reverse complement strand
TGTAAAGTCTGTGTCTAGATTTATTTTTTTACAGGTGAATTTCAGGTTGTTTTAGTATTTAAAAATTATTTACTCATGGATAATCTTTATCAAAGTTTTGAGTGAAAAAAAGACAGTGGGGCAAACAAATATTATGCTACCTCAAGGAAAATACTAGAACATTCTTTACTATGATGGAAGGGCAGAGATGCAGGAAGCAGAGAAGAACAATGAATATGGCAAATATATGGGTTATACTGACTCGATTAAAAAAGTAATGCCTGTGAAACTTTAGACATTTATAAATATACAGAAAAGAGGTATGCTAAAGTGTGCTAAGTTCCTTAGGTTATCTATGGCTGGAAGGTACAGTGAAATTACCAAATATTATCAGGTTTTGATAAATAAAAGAAACATGTAAATTGGAATACTACTTATAACTAGTATAATAAAATAACAACTAAAAATATTTACCTTCAAAAACTGTAGAGAACAAAACATGATAAGGTATTTTAAAAATACAAATTAAGTAAAACGAGTAGAATAAAGTGAACATAGAAAGTAAAAATAAGTAAGTATACAGTAAGATCTTTTTCCTTTATTCTTATCTAATGTTATTGATATTATACAAAATAGGATGGGGTTCATGATTAGTATGTGAAGAGCCCTAATAGGAAAAGTAAACAATATACATAAACATGAGGATAATATAGATAGAGGGAAACTAACAATCCAAAGGAAATGCTAGAAATAAAAAAACACTCTAGCATAAATGAAGTATGTCTTTGATGATACCATCAGTAGAGTGGACACAGTTGAGAAAATAATCAGTGAGCTTGCAGATATATCAATACAAACTTTTCACACTGAAATTTAAAGAGAAAAAAAAAGGATGAGGAAAAAAAACAGAATATCTAAGAACTGTGGAACAATTTCAAAAGGTATAACAAATGCACTATTAGAATACTGGAAGAAGAAGAGAATGAAGCAGAAGAAATATGTGAGGTAAAAAGGGCCAAGAATTTTATAAAAATAACGACAGATATCAAACGAAAGATCCAGGACTCAAAGAAAATTTAACTTAATAAATACCAAAACATCTATACATGGATATATCATAGTCAAACTACAGAAAACCAAAACAGAGAAAAAATATTGAGAAGTCAGAAAGACAAAAAAATTACATATAGAGAAACAAAGATAAGATTTACAGTGGACTTCTAATCATAAACCATTCAAGTTAGAAGAGAGTGGAGCAACATATTTCATGTTAAAAGCATAAAATTGCCAACCTAATAAAATTTTATATCCAGTGAAAATATCATTCTTAAGTGAGGCAGAAGTAAAGACTTTCTCAGACAAACAAAATATGAGGGAATTTATAGACAACTGACTGCTATGCAAGAAAGGTTAAAAGAAATCTTTCAGGAAAAAGGAAACAATATAGCTCAAAAATTTGGTTCTGCATTAAGAATCAATTAAAGAAGGAATAAATCAAGAGAAAGTAAAATCTTGTATTTTTTATTCTCAATGGATCTAGAAGATAATGGTCTGTTTAATAATGGTAAGAATGTATTGAATGATTATATCATTTGAATAAGTGAAATGATTACAGCAAAGTCATAAGGGATGGGAAGAAAGAAAGATAAATCATCTGTAATGAGGTTAGCTTCACTATATGCAATATAATATAATGTTATTCGAAAGTGAGTTTTGATTAGGTATAAGTGTATACTGCAAACTCTAGGGCAACCAATTAAAAAAAAGGGAAGTATAACTGATATAGTAATAGGGAACATAAAATGGAATTATATAATATGTTCAATTAAAATCATAGGAGACCAGGCAGACATATTTTTTCAAAAGTGGATAAAACACAAACACACAAAATTAAAAACAAACAAAAGATGTAGATTTAAAACAAAATTGACTATATCTTGTATACAAGAAATCCACTAAACATGAAACACAGATAACTTAAAAGTAAAGGGGTGGAAAAAGATAAACCATGCAAATACTAATCTCATGAAAACTAGAGTATTAATATTCATTTAAGAAAAAAGCAGATACAGAAAAAAATTAGTGATAAAGTAAGGCATTACATTATGATAAAGTGTCGATTATTCAAGAAGATATAAATGTCCTTAACATGTATACACTTAACAACAGAACATCAAGTAAAAACTGATAGAACTTCCTGGAGAAGTAGACAAATCCAACATTTTGGCTAGAGACTTCAACACCCCTTTATTTTTAATTGACAAGCCTAGTAGGCAGAAAATCAGCAAAGGTACAAAGGTACAGCTGACCAGAATAGATTGTTCAAATAATTTGATCTAATTGACATTTGAGGAGACTCAATTCACTCTGATAATGGCCTAATATCCAAAATATACAAAGAACTCATACAACTCAATAACAAAAAAACAAACAATCCAATAAAAAAATGGACAGAGGACCTGAACAGACACTTCTCCCTAGAGGACATCCAAATGGCTAACAAACACATGCTCAACATTGCTAGCTTTAGGAAAATGCAAATCAAAATCACAATGAAATATCACCTCACACCTGTTACAATAGCTATAATCAACAGGACAAGTCATAACAAGTGTTGGAGAGGATGCAGAGAAAAAAGGACACTTATACACTGATGGTGAGACTGCAAATTCGTACAGCCAGTATGGAAAACAGTATGGAGT
>NW_011888790.1:8496306-8504909 GCF_000151845.1 Pteropus vampyrus | reverse complement strand
AAATAAATAAATAAAAATACACTTTACCAGAACAGAACAAATGAGAAATAAAAAATGTTAACTATTCTATAAATACTAAAAATCAAATTTTACTGCCAAAATATTATACAACAAACAAGTTACAGATATCAATTACTTAAAACAACATTTTATTTTTCCTTCACAATTGCGCAGTTGAGTTTGGTCTTTGCTATACTCAGTGTGGGTTGGCTGGGTCTAATTCTATAATGTGCATTAGATTCTGTCACTCTAGTACCAGTGGGTACCTGGGGCATGTTCTCCATAGGAGAGATGGTATAAGTATAAGATGCTAGCCCAAACAATACTAGCATAATTAGGTCTCTTGCTCCATCTTGTCTGCTGACATTCCGTCGTGTGCCTATACAACGATATATCCATTCATGACCACTTAGGTTGATTCCAGTTTTATTTTTTTTACTATTATAAATAAAGCTGCTCTGAACATTCTTATACATGTCTTTAGTGCATATAAGTACTTCACAGTAAACGAAAAATTTCCTTTGTCTTCTACAAAACTCTATCTAGTCCCAGTTTATATTGTATATATGCACATACATACCCCCAAACTATTTGCACTCCTGAATTGTAGAATTAATAAAAATGCAGAGTTGCAGCAGTCTATGTAAATGAATAGTAGATGTTAATAGGTTAGCATTTGCTCCTGTCAGCCCCAAAAGTTTAAATCAGTTTTGTGTTAGTATTTTGCTTTATTACTCAACTAGGCTTGGACATTAAATTGTTCTAGTTCACATTATAGCAGTGAGTTAATGTAAAGTGTGCCACCTATCTACAGCTAACTAACTGGCTCAGAAAGATTAAATTTACATGCCTCACAGAGTGAATAATAAAAAAAAAAAAAAACAGAACTAGTCTTTCCCTTTCAATTAATAGATTAAAAAATTTGCAGAACAGAAAGATATTCTATTCTCTCAGTCTTAAAAAATGTTGTTCCTTAGTACTGACAAATTAGTATAATGCCAACAACTCCTTTTTCAGTATTAAAGAGTAGTTAAAGTCTTTCCTGGAATGGGAGGAAGATTAAAGAAAATTAAGATAATTATACACTACTGCCTTTTTAAAAATGACTTTACTATAAAACTGAATTTACTGATTTATAGTAAAATACTATAAATGTGAAATTGGAGAGGCATTCAGTAGGGACAATCAGGTTTCTTTTAAGGATGTTATTTGGAAATTGTATACATCATTTTCTCGTTAGGTAAAACTTAGTCATCTGGTCATAACTAGTTGCAAACGAGCCTGACACATGTGTTCTCTAGCTGCACTATGTACACAAGGGATTCTATTACTAAAATGCTAAAAATAAAATTTACAGACAATTAACAATCTGCTTCACATACGAATATCGAAGGTGCTAAACATAATGTGACTTTTTTTTTGTTATTTTTGATTCATAAGGAACATGAAGAAATTATCTTTTTCATGCTCATTACTTTTCATTGCATACTACTTTAAAATTATTTTTCTTTGAACTTTCTACACTTTCAGTTCCTAGGGAATTTTATATTTGTTTATAGGTTTTAATGATAGGGTAATAAACCATTTTTTAAAATATGCTAATATTTCCTATACATTTTCAATCCTTATGCAGTAGACTTTTAAGACCATAGACTAGTTTCAGTAAAAACTAGTGAAATACATTTTGATGCATCTTAGTGTTATCCATCAGCGCAAAGGCATAATGTTGGGAAAGCAAACTGGTCTGCTGAAGGACTTCAAATGGCTGTAAGCCTAAGGCAAGCATGAGGAAGAAAAGATGAGATTGAAAAGGTTAAAGACTCTGAACACCATCAAGTATCTTCAGGCTGTCATTGCGTATCTGGGAGATGAGAAAACTCCAAAATATTTTATTGCATATACCTGTCAATAAAAACTATGAGCATATAATCCACATATATGTATTTAGTGTATACTATATATATATATGCATGTACTGTTCTACTGTATTATGTGCATTATAAAACATATACTAAATTAGAGCTTAAATAAGTAAGGAAACACTAAACAGTATTTTAAATATTTACTTTACATGACTTACAAAAAGAGTTTTGCTCTCCAATTATGAAATTTATTTTTATATTCTTGATATTCAGTTTTTCAAAATTTTACTGATGGCATGAAAGTCATAATATATGAAGTTATATTTCCAACTGCAATTATACTCAGGGTGAAGTTCAGTATTCACCCTAGTGGACATAAATCTCTATTTCAATATAGTTTTCTTGTTAATGGTGAAAATAAAGAATTCCTTTCCAGTAAGGAAGTATGTAAACCAGAGTTGGCTGCTGACAGTCATATGTCTATTGCTGCAAAATCAGTTCCAAGCAGGATAGGTTTAAGAATCCACAACTGTGGGGCAGTTATCCCTCACCTTCCTAGTCACTAGTCTCTACCTCCTTAATGTAAACAATCTCTGCAAAAGTCCCTCTTTTTCTCACCCTGTTTCATAAATATGCAACGAATCCCAGAACTCCAAGCTTTCTTGAAAACCCCTAATTATGGCTAAGGATTTTCTTTGATGGAGATACTGTGTGTTCCAATGTAGTTCTCTCTTGCTGGGCAAGAGACATAATCTGCGTTTTTTATTTATGATATTAAGTAAGGGTTGCCCTTCATAGATAATTTCAAAACCATATGGAGTTATTAATTGTAAGCTATGATTAGAATTTTCTATTTTTTTTTACCATGTGATGTGGTTGGAAATTAGCTCACGTAAGAAATATGAGAATTATTTGGTATGTTTTAATTACACAGCATGTTTTCTGTTTATATGTGCTTGCATTACTGATATTATTTTTATTCATCAATAATGAGAGTTAATATAGTTTAAAATGAAAATTAATTCAACTTAACCAGACAGAAATAAATTTGAGAGCACCAGTCAATCTTGCTCATTGTGAAATTCCCAGTTTTTTCATAGGATAACTCAATTGTGTAAATACAAGATGCTTCAAATAAGTAAAGGAACCTTGCAATTTCTGCAATAAATATTATTATATTCTAGTATTTTTCTTATCTTACAGCCTTTAGTTACATAAATAAATATAAATAAAAGTGCTAACATTTTTCCTCATCTTTCCATGGGTTGCATGCAAACTTTTCTGGAAATCTCTGCTCTGAGCCGAAGTTGTTGCCTGCTTGCTAAACATTTAGGTTAGCATAAGAATCTATCTTATCGAATATTCTAGGTATTAAGAATCTCAATATAAGGTACAATAGTTATACCAAATCCCTGACTTTTAAAGGATAGAATATGTATTCTATCTCTACGTAACTCTAATAGTTAACCTGACTCAGCTTTTACCTTTATTTGAGAATATCAAGTTAAAATGTAGCTGAAATAAATTCCAAGGTAATTAAAACCAATCATTAACACTGGTATTGTACAGTCTTAAATTGACAGCAAATGGCATCTCATATGCAATACCTGTTTATATTATTTGGTAATGTTAACTGCCTCAGAATAACTACTTAATAACACATGAGAAGGTGGCTTCCATAGTTATTACAACACAGAACATTTAGTGCTCTTAAGTACTGATCAAATTCTCGATCTATTAATTTGCTGAGCCTGGTTCTGTGATGGACTACTGATGTGAGTAATTCTAAGATAAGCCTCTGTTCCTCTATCTTAGCTATATCAGCTTCTGATCAGCCATCAGAACAGAGCAATTTTAGTCCTTTCTTGTCCCTCTGCATCTGTTCCAAGGGATATCAAGCACAGCAAATTAGTGATCTTAAATAACAATCTGGCACAGGTATTGGGTCACAAGCTTTCATTTTAAACAAGTAATTGAAAAACAATCTTGACCTGGTCAGAACAGAAATAAACTAAAATGTACTGTGCCACATTTGTTTATTTTCAGAGAAGATTTTATTATCATTTAGGTTATTTCTCTTATAGTCTTCGTTTATGGAATAATTATGTTTTATTTTGCTACTTTCCATTTAGGGCAAAATAGAAGAAATACAACAGACTTTATCAGGATGCTTATTGCAATCAAAAGACATAAATAATTCTGTATTCCTGCTTTACAGAATAGGAAGATAAGTAAGTATGAAAAGTTCTGCTAGAAATTCAATTCACCATCAAATTCAAAGTAATTCATTCAAATTAGACAACTTCAAACCTCATTCTTGTTCAAAGATACCCTGTTTTTAACAATTACACACAAATTTGAAAAGCATAATGGTGAAAAAAAACACAGACCAACTTTTTCTTTTTGGTATATGAAATTCTCAGAATTCATTTCTATACCAAACATCACTTTAATATCACAGCTTTTACTCTTTCAAACGGGTTATTGATTTTTCATGGTTTCATCTCTCAATCAAAGCCTAACTTGAAAACTTGCTTATTGACTCAAGCCTTGATGTAAAATTTAGTTTAACTCTTTTTCTAGTAATATGTTTGTCAGTGGCATAACAATTTTCCTGTCACTGAAACCAGTGGACTCTCTAAATCCTTTGATCACCAGAAAATAAAATTTTATTTTCTTCATTTTGATTATTCACGTCAATGAATGCTAATTTTTAAAAATAAATGAATCACTATTTCAAGCAAATATGTTGTATTCTACATACTTGAAATTGATTCCTCTTCTGATATGCTAGTTAGTGATTATCAATATTTGGAGCTAATACTCTAAACAGTCACAAGAAAGAAACATCTTTGGGTTGTTTTAGGTATTGCTGCTGCCTTTGCATCTCCCGGGAGAGACACAAAGCTCTGAGCAGATGTCCTGGGCAGTTATGCATATCTCAGCTATTTTTTATGCACCGAGTGGAGGTGCTAAAGTGATGCCTAGAATTGGAAAGAAGCAATTTTTATCCATAATTTTTTTTAAATATTGAATTCCCATCATATTAGTTATAACTCAGTTCCTATACCTCAGATGACACTGTAAACTAAGGAAAAGAATTCTAGGTGAAATAAATCAGTTTCTGAAATAAGCTCAATAGACACAGATTTTATTAATTCACTAAACTCAGGAACCTTTCTACAAGCATGATTATTTCATTAAATGACACTTCACAAGACATATACATTTTGTTAATATTTTCTAAAGTGTTTAAATGGATGCTTTATGAATCTTAATAATTGGGGAGTTTGTGAAATACCAAATTTTATTTAATATGTAATTATTTTTATTACATTTTTATATTCAACTTACCACTACGGAAACATGAAAATTAGAAGTTAACTTTTAAAAAATAGAGAAAAGGATATGTGCTCTTTCATTACATTTTAATTTACTCAGTTTTATATAATATGATGAAATAAAAATTTTCTTACATCACACCTGCTATCTTGTTTTGTGAAAAAAATTTGATTCTATATATTGTCCCATAGAGAGAATTTTGTGTTTTTTCTCTTTCTCATTTCATTCTCAGAATCTTAGTTATAAGAAAGAATCATTCTTCATACTTGGAGTTCCAATAGTTGTTATGTTAAATGGCTGCTAGCACAGTTTTGATTGGGCTACCAAATTTAACAGTTGGTAACCCCACTCATTTTTAACCAGAGGGAGCTATTAGCTTTAATGAGGCAGCCATTCTTCTTGAATCAGATTGGCAATCAACTTCCTGGTAATTGGATTAGTAGAATTCTATAAGTTTCAAGTTTCTATGCAATTTGCATATTCATGCAAGTCCTGCTTCACTCTGATTTATAAATATATAATATATATTTACAAGACAGTCTTTCAATTTATGAGTGAATGGCCATCCAAAAAAATATTGTTTGATTCGAGCTAGCTCATATGTATGTGAATGTTTAAACTTCATGTAGTTTTAAGAAAAGATAAATGTGATTTCTTATTTTCATATATTTATGATAATAAGGTATATTTTGTATGCAAACACAACACATTAGACATACCTTTAATTCTATAGTAAATCAAATTGCTCCATTGCAATTTATTTTTTAATATACATATTCCATAAAATTATGTCTCTATATATTGCTCTGGAGTTTTAAAAGCAGCTTCTAGGATTTTGTGAAATAAATTATCAATTTATTGATTTTAAAAAGCTTAAAATTTATTACTTTGAAAGGGTGGTAGCTTTCATATTTTGTGATATGCCTCCATACTCCCCTGTCCTCCAATTGCCTGAGCTCTTCTAAAGTAATAATTTCTTTTAACAGTGAGTAGAAGAGGCAAGTACAATAAAGTAAAAGCATTCTGGAATGAGCGTTATTTAACTTCTACTATAAATTTCAGAATCTTCCTCAAAATGTGGACATGATAATTTCCCACAGGTTGTTGAAAGTAGTAAATGAAATAATATATTGGGAATGTGTTATATTTTACATGAGTAATATATTTGCTATCTATTGCTATGAGTTGAATTATCCCAAAACTTAGCAGTGTAAAATGAAAGAAACATTTATTACTTCACACAATTTCTTAGTGTCAGAAATCTGGGAGCATTCTAACTTAGTAGCCCTAGTTTAGGGTGTTTCCTAAAGTTGCAATCAAGATATCATCTGGGGCTATTGTCATGAAAGCTTTACTAATCTAGAGAATCCATGTTCAAGCTCACTTACAAGGCTTCAGTTCACCAGAGTTGGCCATGATATGGAACTATCTTGTCCCGGAGGAAGTGATCTGAGAAGGGGTGCAACACCAGAATGACTTTTATGACTTCACCTCCAAGTCACACATTATCACTTCTACTTCATTCTATTTTTTAGAAGCTGGATATTAAGTCCAGCCCAAATGTAATGAACAAGGGTTAAACAAGTAAGTGAATAATAGGAGGGAAGATCTCTGGGAGCCATTTTGGAGGCGGCCATCACAAGTAAGGTATCATCTCTACTCTAACACACTGTCACAGGTGATACAACTATACGACTCTATTCTTGCTTTCTAAAAGGAGAGAAAAATATAAAATGAATTAATTTTATATTTGTTATAAAATTAACATGATATATAATTATATAATATTAAATTAAATATAAAGCACATTTTATATTAAAGTTTATATGATGTATCAATATTAATAGTATTACATTAATATAAAATCATATGTTAAAATAAATTTAATTAGCACTTAAACTATCTAGCATAAACTTATTGATTGTTAATTAGGCACAATAATGAGGGGTTGTCAGCACTGGAGATAACACATAGAAGGTGAAAGTCAAATTGAGCATTGGAAAATGTTAGGATGGTAAAGTAAATGAATGGAAAGTGGAAGGCAAAAGAATATCTAGACCAAAATGGCAACATAGAAATTAGTGATATATAAAAAATTGTGGCTTTTTTATGTAACTGAGCAGTTTTCAGTTTTGTTGGAACATATGACAGAACAATGATATGAATGTACAAGGAAGTAGTTGGAAATATAGGGAGAGAATCAATCATGGAATATATTTTATAGCGCTATCTTAGTTATAGAAAAAAGTTCGAAGGATTTAAAGTAGAGGAGTATAAATGACAGGATGAATAAAAATAAAATTAGCAGCAAAAAGATGAGTTATCAGACTATATTAATTATCCATGTGATCGATGATAAAGTATAGCTTTGAGTATTAAAATTAGAAGACAAATGCAATAAACATTAAAAAAGGGAGTTATACTCTGGTTGTAATGGAGGAGCTTATACTGGTCAAATTTTTCCTCTGAGAATAGCTATGAAAGCTAAATAAAATTAGAAATTGAAAAGAACTGAGGCAAAAAGAACTAGAAGGACCAAGATTATGAAGAGGAGGGACAGGCATAGATCTGAGATCAATATTCTCCATAGCTTTTCTCTTCAAGGTACTGGAAAATTCTTACACGGCAAGAACTAACTGTTAAGTAGACAAGAAAAAGAAGCAATGAACAGATCAAATTAAGTAGAGCTTTGAGCATACTCACAGGATTGGAGAGACAAAAATTGGAGATTTGTGAATCTGTCCAAAAAAGACAAAAAAAAAGAAAAGAAAACCTGGTAAACACCCATAGATTTCAGTTAAAAATATGACAGGATATAACCTAGGAGTAAAAACTAATTAAAAAAAATAGACCAAAAAGATCTACTTTTAAAATTATTACCTTCCGAAATAAAAGTATAGACTTTCTGCAAGATGGTTAAAGTCATTATTTTGAGCCACTCCATTTTTATACACAATTTCAGACAATCAATACTCACTTTGAACATCTCTACATTTGGCCGAGATAAAGAACAGAGACTGGATTTAACTTCTTAAGACATCTGAAAAACCATTAAAAAATGGTTTTTAAGATACTGGAAATCAGGCAGGGAAAAGTAGTGATTGCTGAGAGATGGAAATCCAGTGAAATGAACCCTAAGATGGCACCAGCTTATTACTCTGAGAAAGTGTTCAAGCCACACATAGAGAGGAGAGAATTCAGCCTGGAACACATCTTAAGTTGAGGAGACAGAGATGAGATGAAGGACCAGTGAAAGAGTGAGCTAGAATTCATAAGACAAAATAATGAACATAAGAAACCTGCAAGAAGACAAAATCCAGAAGACCTGAGAGGGTTTTTTTCTGAGTAGTCATCAGAAAATTGATCAATGAGAGGAAACTACCAGAGGCTAAGGAAAGA
>NW_011888790.1:8495487-8496256 GCF_000151845.1 Pteropus vampyrus | reverse complement strand
AGTACAATTCAAAAATTAAATATCAGGAGAGAAATCATTTGAAAAAAAAAGAAAATAGGCATCTGTGAATGGTGAGATAACTTTATATGATCCATTTATATGTCTTCGGAGTTCCCAAAAGAACAGTGAGAAAGGAGAGAAAGAAAAAAATATATATAGTTAAGAAAATAATGATAAAAGTATTACTTGGCTAATATTCTAATTATTAGAATATTAACCATTCTAATTTTTATTTGCCAGAGAACATAGTCTCATATTAAATGTACCAAAACTTTCTTTATCTAAAAGAGACTACAAATCCAAAATGATAGAGAGGTTCTCAGACAAGAAAACATGAAAGGAGTTCATCACCACCAAACCAGTATTACAAAATATGTTAAAATAACTTCTTTAAGGAGAAGAAAAAAAATAAAGAAAATATATGAATATAAAATGGCAATAACAAACATACATGTTAATAATTACTTTAAATGTAAATGGAGTAAATGCTCCAATCAAAAAACATAGTGGCTAAATGGATAAGAAAACAAGACCCATACTTATGCTGCCTGAAAGAAACCAATTTCAGATTGAAAGACACACACAAACTGAAAGTAAAGGGTTGGAAGAAGGTATTTTATGCAAATAGAAATTTAAAAAACTGGGTAGCAATATTTATATTAGACACAATAGACTTTAAAATAAAAGCTGTAACAAGAAACAAAGGACATTTCATAATGATAAAGGGATCAATCCAACAAGAGGCTATAACTCTTGTAAACATTTATGC
>NW_011888790.1:8492374-8495117 GCF_000151845.1 Pteropus vampyrus | reverse complement strand
AGTCTCAATAAATTTAAGAAGATTGAAACCCTATCAAGCATCTTCTCCAACCACAATGGCATGACACTAGAAATCAATTACAGAAACAAACAAACAAACAAACAAACAAAACAACTAAAAATCACACAAACACATGGAGGCTACATAACATGCTACTAACCAATAAATGGGTTAACAATGAGATCAAGGAAAAAATTAAAAGATACCTTGAGATAAATTTAAAAAAAACACACATACACTAACCCAAAATCTATCAGACACAGCAAAATTAGTCCTAAGTGATAAATTCATAACAATACAGGCCTACCTCAAGAAATAAGACAAATCTCAAATAAACAATCTAACCTTACACTTAAAAGAACTAGAGAAACAACAACAAACAAAGCTCAAAGTAAGTAGAAAGAAGGAAGTAATAAAGATCAGAGAGGAAATAATCAAAATAAAGTCTAAAAAACCAGTACAAAAGATCAGTGAACCAAGAACTAGTTCCTTGAAAAGATAAAACTGATAAATCTGTAACCAGACTCATCAAGACAAAAAGAGAGAGGGATCAAATAAAAAAAAATCAAAACTGAAAAACGAAAAGTGACAACACCAAAAAAGTATAAAGAATTATAAATAAATAAAAAATTATATGAAAAATTATATGCCAACAAGTTTGACAACCTGAAAGAAATGGATAAATTCCTAGAAACATACCATCTTCTAAGACTGAATCAAGAAAAAAAAATAATGGAACATCTGAACAAACTGATAACTACTAATGAGATCAAATCAGTAATCAAAAAACTCTCAAGAAACAAAAGTCCTGGTTTCACAGGTGAATTTTGCCAAATATCCAAAGAAGAATTAACACTTATTTTTCTCAAACTTCTAAAAAATTCAAGAAGAGAGAAAATCCCAAGTTCATTTTATAAAGCCAGCATTACCCTGATTCCAAAGCCAGAAAGACTGCAAAAAAGAAAATGACAGGAATATGCCAATATTCTTGATGAATATAGATGTAAAAATCCTCAACAAAATATTAGCAAACAAAATTCAGCAATAAATTAAAAAGATAATACACCATGATCAAGTGGGATGCAAGGTTGGTTTAATACCCACAAATCCATTAACATGAAACATCACATTAAAAAATGAAGAATAAAAATTATATGAGCCTACCAATAAATGCAAAAAAAAGCATTTGACAAAATCCAGCATAGATTTATAATATCAACTCTCAGCAAAGTGAGAATAAATCTCAATGTAATAAAGGCCATGTAAGACAAATTCACAGCTAACATATTCAACAGTGAAAAGTTAAAAGCATTTTCCTTAAGATTAGGAACAAGACAAGGATGTCCACTTCACCACTTTTATTCAATATTGTATTGAAATTCCTAACCACAGCAATTAGACCAAAAAAAAAAAAAAAAGAAAAAAGAAAGAAAGAAAGAAAGAAAGAAAGAAAAGGCATCTAAACGAAAAAGGAAGTTAAACTGTCATTATTTGCAGATAACATAACATATATAGAGAACCCTAAAGAGTCCAAAAAAAAAAAAAATCTATTAGAACTGACGAACGAATTGAGTAAAGTAGCAGGATACAAAATTAGTATTCAGAAATCAGTTGCATTTTTATATAACAATATCGAAATACCAGAAAGAGACATTAAAAGGAAAACCTACATACAATTGCATCAAAAAAACCCCAAACAAAACAAAACAAAAAACCGTAGATAGCTGACATCAGAAGCATGGCAGAGTAAAAGATTTCCTGGACTTTTCCCATTGATATTACAATAAACTGAACATCTAAAACTCAATAAATAACACCCAGCCTGCCCACAAGCACATCTGAGTGAGTGATCCATGCAAAAGAGCTTCTAGAGGTCAGAACCACAGGAGTCTGGGGGATAGATTGGGAGGAACAAAGAAGCTGCCTTACTGTAGCAGCAGCTGAAGCATCATGCAGTAAGAGCCAGTTCCTTATGTTAGACACAATATATTTTAAAACAAAGGCTGTAACAAGAGACAGCCTTTGTTAATATATCCTTTATCATTATGAAAAAAAAGACATTTCATAATGATAAAGGATATATTAACAAGAGGCTATAACTCTTGTAAACATTTAGATGGAGAGCTGCTATAAATACAGATGAAGCTTTGCTCACTCACCTGCCACTCACCTCCTGCTGTGAGGCCCTGTTTCTAACAGGCCACCTACAGGTACCTGTCCAAGGCCGGGGTTGGAGATCTCTGGTTTAACATAAGCAAATCGATTGATGTGATATACCATATAAACAAAATAAAGAATAGAATCGTCTGATTACATCAATAGATTCAGAAAAAGCTTTTGACAAGATACAGCATCCATTATGATCAAAACACTTAACAAGATCAGTAATAGAAGGAAAGTACTGCAACATAATAAAAGCTATATACGACAGACCCTCAGCCAACATCATACTTAATGGTGAAAAACTAAAAAACTTTCTTCTAAAATGAGAAACAAAACAAAGCTATCCACTATCACCACTATTATTCAATATAACATTGGAGGTCTTAGTGAGTGCAATTTGACAAGAGAAAGAAATAAAAGGCATTCAAATAGGAAATGAAAAAGTGAAACTGTCACTATTTGCAGATGACATGGTTCTCTATATAGAAAATCCTAAAGACTCCTTAAGAACACTACTAGAAATAATAAACAAAGTTTCAGAATACAAAATTAATTTTCAAAAATCTATAGAATTCCTATA
>NW_011888790.1:8489762-8492324 GCF_000151845.1 Pteropus vampyrus | reverse complement strand
AAATTCAGCAATAAATTAAAAAGATAATACACCATGATCAAGTGGGATGCAAGGTTGGTTTAATACCCACAAATCCATTAACATGAAACATCACATTAAAAAATGAAGAATAAAAATTATATGAGCCTACCAATAAATGCAAAAAAAAGCATTTGACAAAATCCAGCATAGATTTATAATATCAACTCTCAGCAAAGTGAGAATAAATCTCAATGTAATAAAGGCCATGTAAGACAAATTCACAGCTAACATATTCAACAGTGAAAAGTTAAAAGCATTTTCCTTAAGATTAGGAACAAGACAAGGATGTCCACTTCACCACTTTTATTCAATATTGTATTGAAATTCCTAACCACAGCAATTAGACCAAAAAAAAAAAAAAAAGAAAAAAGAAAGAAAGAAAGAAAGAAAGAAAGAAAAGGCATCTAAACGAAAAAGGAAGTTAAACTGTCATTATTTGCAGATAACATAACATATATAGAGAACCCTAAAGAGTCCAAAAAAAAAAAAAATCTATTAGAACTGACGAACGAATTGAGTAAAGTAGCAGGATACAAAATTAGTATTCAGAAATCAGTTGCATTTTTATATAACAATATCGAAATACCAGAAAGAGACATTAAAAGGAAAACCTACATACAATTGCATCAAAAAAACCCCAAACAAAACAAAACAAAAAACCGTAGATAGCTGACATCAGAAGCATGGCAGAGTAAAAGATTTCCTGGACTTTTCCCATTGATATTACAATAAACTGAACATCTAAAACTCAATAAATAACACCCAGCCTGCCCACAAGCACATCTGAGTGAGTGATCCATGCAAAAGAGCTTCTAGAGGTCAGAACCACAGGAGTCTGGGGGATAGATTGGGAGGAACAAAGAAGCTGCCTTACTGTAGCAGCAGCTGAAGCATCATGCAGTAAGAGCCAGTTCCTTATGTTAGACACAATATATTTTAAAACAAAGGCTGTAACAAGAGACAGCCTTTGTTAATATATCCTTTATCATTATGAAAAAAAAGACATTTCATAATGATAAAGGATATATTAACAAGAGGCTATAACTCTTGTAAACATTTAGATGGAGAGCTGCTATAAATACAGATGAAGCTTTGCTCACTCACCTGCCACTCACCTCCTGCTGTGAGGCCCTGTTTCTAACAGGCCACCTACAGGTACCTGTCCAAGGCCGGGGTTGGAGATCTCTGGTTTAACATAAGCAAATCGATTGATGTGATATACCATATAAACAAAATAAAGAATAGAATCGTCTGATTACATCAATAGATTCAGAAAAAGCTTTTGACAAGATACAGCATCCATTATGATCAAAACACTTAACAAGATCAGTAATAGAAGGAAAGTACTGCAACATAATAAAAGCTATATACGACAGACCCTCAGCCAACATCATACTTAATGGTGAAAAACTAAAAAACTTTCTTCTAAAATGAGAAACAAAACAAAGCTATCCACTATCACCACTATTATTCAATATAACATTGGAGGTCTTAGTGAGTGCAATTTGACAAGAGAAAGAAATAAAAGGCATTCAAATAGGAAATGAAAAAGTGAAACTGTCACTATTTGCAGATGACATGGTTCTCTATATAGAAAATCCTAAAGACTCCTTAAGAACACTACTAGAAATAATAAACAAAGTTTCAGAATACAAAATTAATTTTCAAAAATCTATAGAATTCCTATACCCTAATAGCAAATTGTCAGAAAAAGAAATTTAAAAAAAAATTCTTTTGCAATTGCAACAAAAAAGGATTAAATACCTAGGAATAAACCTAATGAAACATGTGAAGGACCTATATAATGAAAACTACAAGACTCTTTAAAAGAAATTAAAGACACAAAGAAATGAAAAGATATTCCGTATTCTTGGATTAGAAGAATCAACATAGTTAAAATGACCTTATTACCTAAAGCATTAGAAGATTTAATGCAATCCCCATCAAAATCCCATCCGCAATTTTTAAAGAAATAGAATAAAAAATCACCAGATTTGTATTGAAGCACAGAAGACCCTGAATCACCAAAGTCATTCTGAGAAAAAAAAAAACAAGGCTGGAGATATTACTCTACCCAACTTCTAATTATACTACAAAGCGACAATGATCAAAACCATATAGCTTTGGCAGAAAAACACATACAGAGACCAGTGGAACAGAATTGAGACTCCAGAAGTAAACTCTTGTTTCTTTGGGCAAATAACTTTTGACAAAGGAGCCAAAAACATATGGTAGAGAAAGGAAAGTCTATTCAATACATGGTGCTGGAAAAACTGGAAGGTCATCTGCAAAAGAATGAAACTAGATTGTTGTCTATCATCACACACCAAAATTAATTCAAAATGGGATAAGGACTTGAATGTAAGATCTGAAACAATAAATTGCGTAGAAGAAAACATAGGTACTTAACTCATGGACCTTGGACTTAAAGAAGATTTTATGAATTTGACCTCAAAGGCAAAGAAAGTAAAAGAAAAAATAAATGAATGGGACTATATCAAACTAAAAAGCTTCTGCACAGCAAAAGAAACCGTCAACAAG
>NW_011888790.1:8489279-8489712 GCF_000151845.1 Pteropus vampyrus | reverse complement strand
TAAGGACTTGAATGTAAGATCTGAAACAATAAATTGCGTAGAAGAAAACATAGGTACTTAACTCATGGACCTTGGACTTAAAGAAGATTTTATGAATTTGACCTCAAAGGCAAAGAAAGTAAAAGAAAAAATAAATGAATGGGACTATATCAAACTAAAAAGCTTCTGCACAGCAAAAGAAACCGTCAACAAGGCAGAGACAACCATCCAAATGGGAAAATATATTTGCAAGCAATGCCTCTGATAAGGGCATAATATCCAAAATATATAAAGAACTCATACAACTCAATAACAAAAAATGATCCAATTAAAAAATGGGCAGAGGATCTGAACAAACGTTTCTCCCAAGAAGACATACAAATGACCGACAAACACATGAAAAGATGCTCAACATTGCTAGCTATTAGGGAAATGCAAATCAAAACCACAATGA
>NW_011888790.1:8483194-8488651 GCF_000151845.1 Pteropus vampyrus | reverse complement strand
AAAACTTATTGGATTTTGTTAATCAATGTCACCATAATAAATTAAAAAAATAATTTAAAAAAAATTAAAAAAAGACTTAGGAATAAATTTCACCACGGAGGTAAAAGACCTCTACTTGGAAAACTATAAGACATTGGAGAAAGAAATTGAAGAAGATACAAATAAATGGAAACATATATCATGCTCATGAATAGGAAGAATTTACATTGTTAAAATGTCCATACTACCCAAAGCAATCTATAGATTTAAAGCACTCATCAAAATATTAATGACATTTTTTACAGAACTAGAACAAATAATATGAAAATTTATATGAGACCACAAAAGACCCTGAATAGACAAAACAATGTTCAGAAAGAATAAAGTTGGAAGTAGCTTAATACCTGATATCAATCTATACTATAAGGCTATAGTAATCAAAACAGCATATTAGCTTAAAACAGACACATAGATCAATGGAACAGAATAGAGAGCTCAGAAATAAATTCACACCTATATGTTCAATTAATCTGTAGCAAAGGATATAAAAATATACAATGGGTAAAGACAGTCTGTTTGACAAATGGTGTTGGGAAAACTTGACAGATACATGAAAAAAAATGACATTCGGTCACTTTTTTTACATCATATACAAGAATAAACTCAAAATAGATTATAGACTTAGATGTAAGACCTGAAACCATAAAACTCCTAGAAAAAAATAAGGCAGTAAACTTTTTGACATTGCTCTTAGTAAATTTTTTTTTGTTATGCCTCTGCATGTAAAGAGAAACAAAAAGAAAAATAAATAAATGGGACTGCATAAAACTAAAAAGTTTTTGCACAGTAAAGGAAACCAACAAAACAAAATGACAACCTACTGAATGGAAGAAGATATTCACTAATGTTACATCCTATAAGGAGTTAATATCCAAAAATATATAAGGAATTCATACAACTTAACACTGGAAAAACAAATAATTCAGTTAAAAAATGGGCAGAGGACTTGAGTAGACATGTCTCCAAAGAGAACATACAGATAGCCAATAGCATTTGAAAATATGCTCGATGTCACTAATCATCAGAGAAATGCAAATTAAAATCACAATGAGATATCACTTCACACCTGTCAGAATGGCTATGAGCAATAAATCATATAATAAGTATTGGCAAAGGTGTGGAGAAAGGCAACCCTCATGCTCTGTTGATGAGACTGCAGATAGGTGCAGACACTATGAAAAACAATATGGAGATTCCTCAAAAAATTAAATATGGACTACCTTGTGACCCAGCAATTCCACTTCTGAGTATTAATCTGAAGAAATCTAGAACATTAATTCAAAAAGACATATGCACCCCTGTGTTCATTGTAGCATTACTTAGAATAGCCAAGATATGAAAGAAACGTAAGTGTCTATTGATAGACCAATGGATAAAGTAGAAATGGTACATATATATGATGGAATATTACTCAGCCATAAAAAAAATATGAAATCTTGCCATTTGTGAGAATTTGAATGTACCTAGAGTGTATAATGCTAAGTGAAATAAGTCACACAGAAAAAGACAAATACATATGATTTCATTTATATGTGGAATCTAAAGAACAAAATAAACAACAACAACACAGAAATAAACTCATAGATAAAGAGAATATTTTGATGGTTACCAGAGGGGTTGGGGGTCAGGAGGTTGGATGAAAAAGAAGCGATTAAGCACAAATTGACAATTTAAAAACAAAAAGATGTAAAGTACAGACAAGGGAATATGGTCAATAATATTGTAGTAACTACGTATGGTGTCAGATGGGTACTAGACTTATCGGGATGATTACTTCATAAGTTATATAAATGTCTAATTACTATGTTGTACACCTGAAATGGATATGTTGTATGTCAACTGTAATTAGAAATTCAAAAAAAATTTAAAAGTTAGAGGAGTATTTATATACGTTTTACCTGTTCCTCTTAGAACAAATCATTAGATATTTTTGAATATGATTAACAAATTAGCTAATTGATATATACATATTATTTTTAATTAATATAGTCAATTTAGAACAGTTTCAGATTTACAAAAAATTGAGCAGATATTTCATGGAATTATTCTAAAAAACCTAATCTTTTTCATGTCCCCACCATTTTCCCCTTTATTAACATTTTTATTAGTGTGCTACATTTATGTCAATAAAACAATATTAATACATTATTATTAACTAAAGTTTATAGCTAACATTAAAGTTCACTCTTTGTGTTATATAATACTATGGGCTTTGACACTAGAAGATACAGAAATTTCTAATGTTAATAGTATGTCATTAAAATAAGTTGATCTGTAATTAAAATCTTTTCGATAAAGAAAACATGAGGCTTTACTTTTAAAACATTCCAAAAACTGTAATTGACTTTACTAAGATATAATTTACATGCAATAAATTTCACAAACTTTATGGGTAAAATTCAATAAGCTTGAAAATAAATAGTTATACAATCACCATCATAATTACGATATAGAACGAGTTGATAAATGTTTTTGTAAAGGGCAAAATAGGACATACTGTAAGCTCTGAAATTTATAAACCAAAATCAAAGAGATTTTGTAGGTATTTATATAAGCATAAGACAGAAACAATTTTCCAAAAAATTTTAATAGATGTAAATTATAATGATAGTAGAGTACAATGTTTTTATATCCTGTGTCTTTCGAAATTTGAAAATTTGAAATCTTTTTGAAGAAAAACACTTCCCTCAATTGGCTTTTAAAATTACTGTTCTCATTTTTCAAAAATAATTGCAAATGTTTATGTGTTAACACCAGTCTCTAATGGAATTTTATGTATTTCACTTTCAACAATATGTTTTACATAGATTAACACTGCACATACTAATATCAATCCATTAGCAAATATTTAATCGAGCATATTGATTATTTCAAAAGCATCTATAGGACTGCATTAGAATATTCCCTTTTGTATTTTCTTATTATGTTATTACATTGCAGTTGAATTACATTCAAATGAGAATAGGTGGAAGCTCTATAATAGCTCAGTTATATCAGTGGATTTTGAAATATGTAAATTTTCTTTGTATTTGTGTGAAGATACAGAAAAATTATTAAGATTATAGTTTGAACTCAGAAAAATATCTCCTGCAAACTGATGTGGCAAAGAGATGTCATTTCTTGTTTTAACATTTGAGATTATGGGAAGTAAGTAAAACAATTTGACATTACTTGGGATACAAAGAAAACCATTTGTCATTAAAACAATCTTTTTTTTTTTTTTTTTGAGATCAGGTATTTTTTGCTACTCAGTGGAATTTCTGTGTTGTAAGGTATGTTATTGTGCCACAAAATTTATAATCCTTAATTCCGAGAGCTAATAAATTCACTTTTTACACTACTGATTCAATAACATATAATATATTTAAATACCTCAAAGTTCCTGCTGATGAATAATTTAATTAATAACCATATATTTCCAATAGCTTAAAAATTTTATTCAAATAAGTCTTTTTCTGCTCCATGCATATTTTTATAACCATCTATTGTAACACATCTTAGCAGATCCCACCTCAGGTCTTACTTAATTGTGTTTTCTCAAAGTCTTTGAAACTAATCTCCCCTGTAGTTGTTCAATGGAGACCATTGATGGAGACTAATTCTTCAGTCACTTCAAATTTAGCATAAATTCCTTAAATAAATAACTGAGAAAGATGTATAACAATTGACTCAGCAAGAGTCAAGAAAACCATTTCAAATCATTTGCTTGTTTCTTTGATTTATATATATTGCTCCCAATCTTCTCCAGTCTTTGATCAATTGTTCTCCACAAAAGGCTACCTTAAACGATTTATTTTCTCTAAACACTATAGCTGCTATAATCAAACATGATTTAATTAACATATGATTGATAAATGACTTTTCTTACTTGTCTAACAAATGAGCTAATTAGAAATGGGTGTTAGTTGAAATTTCATTTTTGTGTATGTGTGTGTGAAAAAAATTGTTTCAAATTTCTAATTTTTTTATCATTGCTTTTCTGTGAATTTGGAATACTATGATGGGTGTCGTTTAGTTTGGTGGAGTCTACATATATTGTATTCTTTTGGCATAGCTACAATGCATATAGAGCATTGCACGATAAACAATTCTTTGCCATTTTATTAACAGAATGATCCAAATTCCATTGTACTTTAGAGGCAATCTCTGAAGCTCAATTGTCCCTTCTTTTCTTATTTTAACATGATGAATACATCTTGCTAATACAAAATACATAAAATTCTGTGGAAATGTGTATGACACTCAGAACACTGTCCAGTTATAACTGCATCATTGAGATATGTAATAAAAAATAATAGCCTATGGTCTCTGTCACAAAAATTTAATTATACTGTTATAGCAAAAAGCACACTTATACAATAAACATTATTGTGTTCCAATAAAACTTTATTTATGAATACTGCAATTTTAATTTTATATAACTTTCATGTCATAAAATATATTTTTCTTTTGTTTCTCTTTAACCACTTAAAATGGTAAAAATCATTCTTAGCTCATATACCAAAAAATCAATCTATGGTTTTAGTACTTACTTGTCATACAGCTAAAATTTAAAAGAAGAGGAAAAATATACTGAGAGTTGATTACAATATGTAACAACTAGAACAACTGCTGAGTATGACGGAGAAGACAACCAAGGGTAAAGCTTTGATGATATCAGGATTTAATGGGACATATTATGTGTCTGGGTGAGAATAAATGATTTTGTTTCTTGTGGTCAAAACAAACCCAGATGCATGAATTATAACAAAATTAACTTCTTTCAATTTAGATTTCTAAGAAAACAACTAAAGAATTTGAATTCAAGATAGCTATAATGGAGAAGTAGATTTATATAGGTTTTATTCTAAAATCAGAGCAACTGCCTCCTCCCCAAATCAAGAACTTTTAATAGTGCAGAGATAAGAGGGCAGGGCCCAGCTTTTTAAGGCCCAGTGGCCCATTTGGATAGGACTACCACTGTTGACCATCCTGATATCAAAAGAAACAACTTTGTTCTCTCCTCCTAGGATATATCTGATGCATGGGTTCACACCTTATTCAAGATCACTACACATTCATTTAGACTTCCTAGAGCCATTGGTACAAATGCAATTAAAACTAAACATATAAGAAATATGTATGATTCAGGAAATGCAAAATTCATAGTGATTGTTCCTTTGCTGCTTGAGGCTATAGTCCACCCAGCCTAGCTGAGCCAACCCACAGATTTCAGTTCACTTATAACTTTCAACAGTAGATGCTGATGTTTTTGAGATTTCTATAATTATCATTAAATATGTGTCTGAATGGGGGGAAAATCAATGCAATTAATCACATAACCAAATCAAGACAGAAAACCATAAAATCATTTAAATATATACAGAAAAGTGCTTGTTAAAATTTAATCTTCGTTCATGATAAAAACTCAGCAAACTC
>NW_011888790.1:8467866-8479874 GCF_000151845.1 Pteropus vampyrus | reverse complement strand
GAACACCAACTAAAAGAATAACTTTCTAAAATCCTGGAAAGAATAGCATAGACAATGCACAACTGGATTTGATACTAGAAGAAATTCTTCTAGGATGGGATGAACCTGAATTTATTAAAAAAAATGCATTTACGTTGTTTTCAAAAGATATGGTTGGATGGTTATGTAGATGAAAAAAAATATTTCAGTTGAGTGATATGTCATGAGGAAAAACCTTTGACTGAAGTGATTGGCAGAAGGTTGAGAACATCAGAACTTCAGCTTTGTAAATAAATCACTGATGCTCTGGTCACAATTTCTAGGCAAAGTGATTCTGATGCTGGGTATGGTACTTCTTCAGTGACACTTCATTTGTAAAGAATTTGCTTATCTTCTATCAGTTTTGACATTGTAATTCTTTGTGGCTACACTTACGTAAAATTGCTTTGACATCATGTAAAAAATAAGTCTACATTCTCTAATCTCTAGGTTCTCTATGGAATGAGAGTGCCCTCATCAACGTGACAAATAGAAAGCACTCATAAAAATTGTTTTTAAATCTCTAACTTGTTTAAGTAAATTTAAATACTTTGTTTTTTGTTTCACATTTTTTTAACTCATATTCTTTTTTAACTGCATTTTTTTAAACTCTTTGTTAGGATTTGATCATTTCCCAGCATTTTTGAAATGGCTTACTTCTTTATAAACCTAAAATGAACTTTAAGAAGTGAAGAAACTTTTGTTATCAATGCTGTAAGACTTTATAGCCCTTCTACAAATGGTTTTAGAAAGTACGTTTGTGCTAGCAAGTTATTTTATTGAAAGTAAAAATTTCAAATGAATATAATACCCCATTAGTTTTAACACTCTATAATTAAGATCATTGGCAATTAAATAAAGTGGTTAAGAATATTTGCTTAATTTAATTCAAACAGACTAGTATTTGAATCCTGGTTCCATCAATGGAAATTCTGTGATTTTGAGCAATTCAATAACATCTCTGGGCCTTAGCTTTTCCTATCTTTAAAATGAAATCATTAATACTTTTCCCCAGTAGTTATGAAAAAGTTTAAGCATTCTTACAAGGCTTTCAAGTCCTATGCAAAATATCGCAGTATTAACACTATTTTGTATTTTGTATTCTAGAACATTCTGTAGTATGAAAGATTTTCCATAAATATTCTAGAAGACTTAGAAAATGTGTTGATAATACAGAATTTTTCTGGGATAAAGACCTAGGGTTCGGGGAAAGGGGTAGAGTTGTTGCTTAAATCCCCATATGAGATTCTCATTATTTTAGCTCTACACTTCCAATACATTTGGTAATTAATCTTCCCTTTAAATTGTAACCTCTTTAGAGATCAGAGTGAAGAAGCAAGAATGCAAAAAAAAAAAAAAAAAAAATCAGAAAAGAGACATAGTTCTGTACCATTTTTAGTTTTACAACTTCAGAAATTTGCCAAGGGCTACACCGACAGTAAGAATCTGGAGAGTGAATAAATAAGTTCAGATGTGCATTGTAAGATACAGTGCAAGTTCAAGAGTTTTGGAATCAGAGAGATCTGTATTCATTTATTTGCTAATTGTATAACCTTTGGTAAGTTGCTGTATTTTCTAAGCCTCATTTTTACATCTAATAAACGGTGTCTTTGTGATGTGTGAAATATTCCTAGCACTTAAGAGGCACTCAGCGCTTGAATATCTAGTATTACACAGAAATAAAGGCTCTATCAAAGTCAAAAATAATAAAGAATTATAAAAGTATGAGTACTGAGATTTCTTATAAGCCTCGTGTTTAGATGCCTATATGGGTGAGATATTAACTCAGGTAGTAATATTAATTTTAGTAGACAAATCCTAAAATATCTTCAGTTATATATACTAATATATCTAATCATCTCTTATTTCACTAAAATGACTTTTAAGAAAATATCGAGTAAAATATGTTTATATGCACAATTTAAAAAAATTTGTTCAAAGTTTTATTTTAGTTATGTAAGATGATATTTAATGGAATTTATATAAAAGCTTTGAAGTCACATAATTATAAGTATTTATTAATTTCTTGGCTTATTTATTTGTTTATTTTTACCTTTGTCTTCTTAGAAACTCCTCTATCTGAAAATGGGAATATAACTAGCACTGACATTTGCTCATTTGTTTTTGTTTTGTTTTAGTAAGTATTCATGATACTCAGCAGCAAAAGGCTGTATATATATGCTTACCCGGGTAAGCATACATATGCTTACTATATGACCATATTTGTAAAAGCTTTTAATCAAATGCATAACATGCAAACTGGTTACTGAACCAAATTTAAACTTGGTTAATGTCAAATGATTAAACAATTGAGTGTGGAATAACAAATAACAATGAATGTGGAAATAAGCATGGATTGTGCTAACTTGAAGCCAGTGATTATTTGATAAAATTATTTTGTGATAACCACCTAAAGCCAAAAAAAAAAAAAAAAAGAAAATCAGGTAAAATAGAAGTTTGTGATTTATAAAAAGAGAACTAGACTGAAAACTTGGAGAACTGGGTTAAAATTCTGACTTTTACACTTACTAGCTATTGAACATAGGACAAATTTATAATTATTGCCCTGTGAGTCTTATATTCTATTAAAATTGGATTAGCAATTCCTGTATTTGTCATTTAATGAGAGGTGTGAGCACAAATTAAAACAATATATGTAAGATTATGTTTTATAATAGAGAATTCATTAGAAACATAGATATTAAATTATAATTGTAAAGAGAATATAATCATTTCATGATATTTTGGTTCTGAGTCTTTCATAGAAATGAAAGAGGGAAATCAACGGTAATGCTGGTACTTTCACTCAGAAAGTGCAAATATAGGAAAAAGAACACTTGGACTCTTAGAGAATAAGAAACAGTACATTTCATGACTATCTAGAATTACAGGTAATGCTACTCTGAAACCTGATGATAGATCCACGAGTTTTGAATTGTAATTCCCTGTCAATTTCAAAGTAGAATGAAAGCCTGTAAAATGGAATTCTCTTCCTCTGCTATTATTACTAGCTAAGTTTTTAATGTCTATAACACTCACCTTAGGATATGAAAACGACTAGGAGTCTTGTTTTTCCATGAATTATGGTAATTATCATGTTTCGGCCACCTGAAGACATTATGGCATGAATGATTCACTTTGTTACTTTAATTTTTTAATGCATGCTAGGCACCAAATAACAATGAATGTGGAAATAAGCATGGATTGTGCTCACAGAACATATAACTAATGCAAAACAGAAGACTCTCTCATGAAAATGATTAATAAGTAAGAATATCTATAGTCAAAATAGTGCAAAGCTGTTTTTATATGAGTTTAATTAAGATCCTGATTTCCTGGGATACTCATATTAGCTGACACAGATTATAATGTCTTTACATCTTTAATCAATGGGTTTGAATGGCATCCCCCCCAAAAGTCCCTTATAATATTCCAAGTATCACACTCAAACTTTTTGTTGTTGTTGAAAGAGTGATTTTTTATATATATATATATATATATCTGGTATGGCAGACTTATATGGGACATGATACACATAAAGAGTATAGGTTTGTGATATTTCATTAGCTGAGCATTGATATTACTAGCTAACTCTTGCTGCCAGCTGCTTTTTTATCTGGTTTGCCCGTTTATTTTTTTACAATGAGATAAACACACACAGTAAGATCAAGGTAGAAAATTAAGCAGCATTATCTAGTTACTAATTAGGCTCTAGCACAACCCTCATCTGCAATGATTAATGCACTCTTAACAAAAGAAAAAAAATGAGTCATCCTGTGTATGAAAGAGATTTAGTTAACACTGCAATTAATCTTTCCATTTATGGGAGAAAATTGTTTACTGCAAATTTTACTTAGCTAACAAATGTAGATGAATTATCCTAGATGCCAGTCAAAATAAATTCAAGCTGGTCTCTCTGTGATTCAGTATTGATTAATTTGATCCAATATTTTCTTGATATGTTGCTTTTTTATGCTCAATTATCACATAGCTGGAGCTTTATCATATGTCACTAACATTAGCAGAAAATTCACATAAGTACTGCTTCTTGTAACCAGTTATATACATCTTTCAAAACATAGCTAGTTCATTCTCACAACAGAAAAAAAAAATCTAAAATGACAACTGCAAATCTAAGACAAAGGAGGTGTAAGATAATGTTGAATGTGAAAGCAATCATGATCAATAAGTTTAGAGTGAAGTAGTTGTTCTTGACAATATCATTCCATTCACTTTGTTTCCAGTTCAATTAATTCTTTATGTTGCAACATGAATGATATTCTAGTGATATAAGGATTCATTGAAACTATTCATGAAAAAGAAACTATATGAGTCATGATTAATGAGTGGTTTGTAAGGAATTATTTTAACTGGGTAATAGCACTTACTATTTTAATGATAAATATTTTCTCAAATATTATCCATCCCTTGCACCGAGTACCATTCCCTGAATCACTCTCTTCATGTAGAAATTTGTGTTTAAGCAGAGATAGTACATTTCATTGAACCATGAGTATTTTCAAACTGTGTTTAAAATATATTGCTTCAGTAGAAAGCAATAATATAAATTAACAAAAGAAAGATGTCATTTGAATAGATAATCTCTAATTATATTATGGTCTTAGGGCTATTGATGTAACTCAAGAACAAGTATTTTATTTTTTTACAACATGACAAAAAAAAAAAAACAACAACTTTGTCCTTAAAATTATAAATCCTAATGCTGGTGAACTAACTCACTTTCCGTTAGTAATGTATTAGAAAGGTGTGAACTTAGTGTATATTCTCTTTTCTCATCAATATTTTTATTGTATCTATTTCTATGGATTTCTTTATATCACTTTATGTAGTTGAAGAGTCTGAGTTACTATGAAAAGACATGTTTAAAGTTAAATAGTAAATTGTGGCAGATCTACAAATTAAATTTAGAACTACATGCTTCCTATTTGGTGTATAATTTGAGTAAATTTGTTTATCCATTCATTTTTCATTTATTCATTTGGTCCTTTTGTTATTCATGCAGCATTGGGTAATTATATTATCCCATGTGCATTTAACCACTGAGCTCACAAACATAAGAGACATCAAAGAATTTTACACAGAATTCACTTGCTAGCTAAGCATAGTATGATAGTTAATTTTATGTATCAACTTGACTGATCCATGGCATGCTCAGATATTTGGTTAAACATTATTCTGAGTATTTCTGTGAAGTTATTTTCTAAAAAGATTAATATTTAAATTAATAGACTGAGTAAAGTAGATTGCTCCCCCTAAACTGGGTTGGCCTCATCCAATTAGTGAATGCCTTGACTAGAACAAAAAGTCTAACCCTCCCCCAAATAAGAGAATTCTTTCGGCCCAATGGCCTCCTTCCAAGTGGGATATCAGCTTTTTTCCAGCCTTCAGAATTGAACTGAAACATCAGTTCTTCCTGGATCTGCTAGCTTTCAGACTGGAATTACACTATTGGTTCTCCTGGTTCTCACCCTCCTTATTCACCCTGAAGATCTTGGAACTAGCCAGCCTCCACAATTTGTGAGTCAATTCCACCCTGTCATCCCTAGTTCAGTGTTTAGTACACAGAGAAAAAGCTCACAGAACCATGTATGCTTGTCATCCTCATAGTGTTTGAAAATTAGTACTACATATATTTTCTAAATTAGAAGTTCCATTTGATTCAAAAATATTTTTTCTGACAATGCTGTAGTATGAAACCTTTTGTAATAAATACTACTACTGAAAAGAATGTCTTCATAAACTAAAATAAATTATCAGATAATCTTCCCTTTATTTCAAGCTATATTTCAGGCAAGATAATTCTAAAAACAACTGAAAAAAAAAAAAACCCAAACAAATAAACAATACATTTGAACTGTAAATAACTGCATTGCAAATTTCCTTTCTTCCAGCCTACCTGCCTTTTCTCCTTTCTTATTTTCTTGTTTCTTTATTCTTTATTTTATTTTTTCTTTATTCTATTTTGCATTTTATACTTCATTAATAATACATTCACATGATTAAAAATTGGAAATTATAAAAAACTTTATATTGAGAAATATCCTATCTTTGTATTGATTTCATTGTTCTTGATTACCAATTTGTCCTATATCTGAAAATTTTAAAATATCCCTTTCCCTTACCTTCACTGCCTTTAATGTAATGCAGCTCTTCCTAAAGATACAAGTACTTCTACATTTATTCCAAATGATAGATATTTTTCTTTTAATTTGATATACACCTTTAAAATATTTAGCTTCAATATGAGCTCCTACTTTGACTTTTATGTGGGCCTCATAAATGTTAGGGATGTGATTTCATGGGTAAAAAAGGAAACCGTGGGATGCCAGCTACCCAGTATTAACTGGTTCTTGTCTTACTTATTATTAAATTATTGGATGAGTATACTCAGAAGTTCTACATATAGGATTGGACTCAAATAAACACTGAAACCACAAGTGAGTAACATAATTTATGATGCACATCTCAGTAGGTTTACTCTTGCCACATTCCATTTCTTTTTCATCCTATAGCTTATAGTTTCATAGGAAGTTCCCCATTACCCACTGACTAATTTATAGATAGCTTTATTTCATATGCTCTCACAAGTTGATTTGGACTCATATAGTTTTACAGCTGCACTGTGAAAGTTTTGGGGAATAAAATTCTTCTTTGTCCTTGGTAGAATTCAAGAGGGCTATCTCATGATCTACTTTGCTTTGTTGGAGAGATCTTCCAGAGTTAAAGGTCTACATTAATAGGTAGTGGCTAATAGATTGGCCAAGTTTCCGAGAACTTGGAAATTTCAACATTGTTGTACTAATGCCAAAGAAATTTGGAAAGCGGTATATGAATAAAAAACTTTTCATTATAAACTCAGATTGAAAATAGGCATGTTTCAAGTGAATGCTCATCAAGTAATATCTACTCCAAAAATCCTCTCAATAATCAGATAGCAAAATGATCTACCTTGTAGATGTCAGTGAGACTCTCCAACTACCCCATTGCTTGCTAAATGGGCTAATGGACAAGTTGGATATAACAAGAGTGAAAGCAATACATGGAATTATTAATGCAGTCCCCCTCCCCTCACCAAGACTAAATTGGCTAACATTACAACTTGATGTTTACTAGGAGCCAACTATCAGCAATCAAGAGCTTTTCACATGATACCACACCTTAGAAGGAACTTGGAGGGAGCAGCTTGCCTCCCAAAGTTAGGTTGATTATGTTGAATACACAGAAGGACCCTATTTACCTTTACTGGTATAGAGATTTATCATGAAGGTGGTTGATTTCTTCCCTTGCCCACCAGTCTGCCACCATTTTCTTCCTTACTGAATCCTCATTTACTTATATATCCTATAGAAGATTTCTTTGATCAATAAACTATCCCTATAGCAAGAAAAAAATGAACTCATGCACATAAGTTTATGAGTTTTACCATATTTTTCATCACTCAAAAATAGCTAGTCTTAAAAAGTAATTAAATATTCTATATAATACTCAATGAAGATGCTATAAGAGGGAAAATACCTTTAGGTTTAAGACATGGTATACGCTTAGAACAAAAGATCGATATGTAGTGCTATTTCCCCCAGACATAGAAATATGGACCCAATGTACCAGGATTAGAAGCTAGAGTGGCAGCTTCCAATTAGAGTTTCTTGCCAAATTTCAAAATATTGATTTTCTTATATATAACACTTATAGTTCCACTATTTTAGAGATCTTAATAATAGTAGGGGAAAAAAATCTCTTACATCAGGGGTTTAAAAATATGTCTCTTTTGAATTTATAACTGAGACTGCTAAATGGCTATATTATTCAGAGTTCTCCAGAGAAACAAACAGAATCAAATGTGTATGTGTATGAGAGAGATTTACTATAGTTTACTATAGGAAGCAACTCATATAGTTATGTCTATGGAGGCCAAGAAATCCTACAATCTGTCATCTGCAAGCTGGAGAATTAGGAAAGCCAGTAGTATAATTCAGTTCAAATCCAAGGCCTGAGAATGAGGGGAGGTCATGGTGTAAGTCTCAGTCTGAGGCCAAAAACCAAATAATCAGGACCTCAGATGTCCAAGTGTAAGAAAAAGTGGATATCCTAGCTCAGCTGGAGAGAGAGATTCATCCTTCCTTCTCCTTTTGTTCTATCCAGGTCCTCAAAGGACTGGATGATGCCTTGCCCCCACATTGGTGAAGATGGATCTTTTATACTCAGTCTATTGAATCAGATGCTAATCTCTTCCAGAAACACCATCATAAACATACACCAAAATAATGTTTTACCAGGTGTCTGGGCATCCTTTAGCTCAGTCAAGTTTATAAATAAAATTTATCATCATAATGACCATTTTTGGCTTTTCATGTCATTAGACAAATAGAGAAAGAGAAGTTTATTGTGTTGTCTGTGAATGATTGCTCCTAATTACGAAACAGCAATACCGTTGCTGTTAAAAGATATAAGCATAGAAGATTTAAGCCAGCTCTAAGAAATTCCATGTCTGGTAGTTAAACCTAATGCATGATTACAGTAATACCATATAGTCATATTAAAAGAGGTTTATGATGTGCAGGAAAGTGTAGATATCCAATCAATTAAATATTCTAGGTAAATGGAAATGCTGATTGAAAGCAAAAGGAATATAAAGCCAGAAATCAAGAAAAAGGAATATAAATAATAATATTATCCTTGTGAACTGTTGAAGAAATGAACCCACAAATTAGTTATATTAATTAATTTTTCCCAATATGCTCTTCCACTTTTATTTATATAAGTCATACTGGTTGAGTTTAATTTTATTACTAAATACACAGTTAGAGCTTATTGAGATAGGTCTTGGAATAAATTAAAGATGGAAAGTCATTATTTAGAAATCCTAGACTTGGAGCTCTATTCAGTGATTGAATGGGCACCTTGCCTTTTGGGGAGAGACAAACATATTTTTATTTATATGCAGGCAGTTATAATATATTATGTTCAAAGGTACTTATTGTTATTATTGTTTTGATATTGAGAAGTCAAGGATGGGATATATGGTGGGCATCTGTTTTAATGACCGTCTAACCTGAGAAGACTGTAAGTGCCTATGTATTTTAGTCACTCCCTACATTTTATTGTCTCTATTTTACTTGCCTTCCCCAAAAAGAATCTCCCCCAAACCACTCCCTACACTCAAGAAAATAATTTCCTTTTCTTTCTACTAAAGGAAGACTATGATATGAAAGACTAAGGCTTAAAATTTAGATTAGCCAGCTCTATAGTGCGGGATGGAAAGTCATTTCTAGAATCACAGTCTAGAATTTGTTTTCTCAGACTAAAAAATTCTGTGAAATATCTGTAATTTTAACAACTCTTTTCTGCTAGAGTGTTTTTTTTTTGTCTTGCAATAAGAATTCTGACCAATAACAGGCATATATGTTAATTTCAAGTTTTGTTTTATTTTTGAGAAAGTCTAGAGAATAATTTTATGTAAAATTAGTAACTTGCAAATTACTGTAATTAAAGTAGGCCTAAAATATGGACCTGTTAAGAAAATAATTCAGCTAAGAAATTTAACTTGCAACATTAAAATTTATTTTACCATATCTGTGAGTAAAGATGCATGAATATGCTGGAATTCTCATCTTCACTTTTTGATCAGGTAGGTACATAAGAAGAAAGTTTTAATGAAATGTAATGGAAGGTTAGAGACCTTAGGAGCATAGCAGAGCTTCTTGAATGACCAGACAAAATCCTTAGTCCCTAACATAATATCATTAGTAGCAGGTTGAAGGCATCTGAATGATAGGGAAATTGCCTACTCAATTAAGATTGCTTTTGTGACTCACATTCTTTGTAGTTTTTTTTTTTTTTTTTTTGGCAATGATATTAAAGGGCACTGAATGCTTTTTATTGTGTCACAGTGTCATTTTTCAAACACCGTTGTCATGGGAACAACTGCCCACCTTGATGGTAGACATGACAATGGCTTATCTAACGATTTAGATGATTTTTATGCTATTAGAATGACGAAAGGAAGCAAGATTATGCTGGATTACCAGAGGTTTTTTCCAAATGATTTTTGGTACATTACTCTAAATATTTTGGGGGTTGGAAATGGGAGAAGAATTATTTTTCCCTCAAGTAGGGTATTCCATGTGGTACCAATTCTGTGAAGGGAGCAGTTTGTAAAGATGACACACTTACAGTCCCAAAGGTAATTTTTTCAATTTTTGCTAAAATTATACAGGTGAATAAATCATTAACAGAAAAAGGACAGAAAATTAGAAGTGACACCTAACTGAGAAAGTAAACTAGAATCGAAACTGGGATTACAAAATTTAAGGTATACTCACTGGGGTGATAACATAATGAGTGGCAGAGGTCCTGCAATGTCTTAAAGACGCCTGTGAGACCCCCTGGAGTGGCAGTCAGCAACTTTCCAGGAAGAAATTGTGTGATTGCTATTTCATTGTTTGTATGAGTGAGTACAACTGAGAAATTCTTTAATTCTCATATAGGTATCTCTTTTTTTAGAAATGGTGAGAGAAACAGGACCTGCAAACGTCTTAAATGCAGTATGGTGCAATGTAAATAGCCACAGTCTACATAAATTAATCTCTATTTACTCACTTTGAAACTAATTACAGGTTAAAGGATTTAACTGTCAGGAATCATGATCCAAAATATGTATGTTAAAACTTTCTTTTAGGCAGTTATAACTACAAGTTAAAAAATAATGTTAAAAGGCATGGCGCATAAATTATTGAATTAGGCTAGGAGGTTCCAAGTTGAAAAATAAAAGTACAAAATTAAAGAATGACATTTTCAGTAGTTAAAGTGTACAATAAGCAATTTATTGCTTAGTAAACTATTTCTGGCATGAAAAATATACTTAATAATACAATGTGCACTTGTGCATTCACTCCTAAGTTTAAAAAATAAAACAGAATTGAAGCCACCAGTTTATTACTCTGAAATCTCATCTCCCGTGTTCCTACTTACAGGTAACTTTTACTTCACATTTGACATTTAAATTCTCATGCAAATTTTTATATTTTATGTTATATGCAGTTATCTCCAAACAGTATATAATTTATTGTAATACAATTACAATTACAAATTAAATTGAAGATATTATACTTTATGATCATCTGGAACTTATATTTTAGTCAATTTTTTAAAATAAATTATCAATTTATTACAATAGGTTCTCATTCCTTCATTTTAGTTACTATATATTGTTGCGCTATGTAAATAATACAACTTCTTGATTTACTCTCCTAAATGGAAATTCAGATAGTTTTCAATTTTTAAATATTATAAACAATGCTATAATGAACACACCTGTACACATCTCCCTGGGCACAGGTGGGCATTTCTCAGGGAAACATAACTGCCGAGTTATTATGTGCATATCCCTTTTCAATAGAGATAGTGAAATAACTCTCCAGTGGGCTATGCCAATTTACAAATTTGCCAATAGTGAAAGTCTATTCCCTTTGCCCCATGCCTTACCATTAGTTATTGCTATTTTTTTTTTCAGTCTAGTGAGTGTGAGATTGTAGGTCATTATTGTTTTAACTTGTACTTACTAATTACTAATGAATTTGAGCATTTTTCATATATTATTGGCTTTGTCAGTCTTCTGTGATTTGTGTTAATTTATTTTGACTTCAGCAAAACCTTTTAAAGAATTTTTGTTTTATTTAACTTAAAAGTGTTTTGCAAAGGAAAGTTTTTTCAATATTTTGTTTGAAATTTTGCTCTAAAATACTATTGCCTGGTCCTTGCTCTGACATTCTAATTTAGTTGTTAAATGGTGTAACTCGAGCATTAGGATTTTTATAAGCTTCTCAAGTAGTTCGAAGTGCAATAACACTTAGGGACCTTTGGATTAAATTGATCCTGGATTGCTAATGTTCCAGAATAAACAAATCCATTGGTGTCATATTTTTTACCTTAACAGGTAGGAGTTGGGTGAGAAAAGAAGAGATAGATAT
>NW_011888790.1:8464136-8467816 GCF_000151845.1 Pteropus vampyrus | reverse complement strand
GCATAAATTATTGAATTAGGCTAGGAGGTTCCAAGTTGAAAAATAAAAGTACAAAATTAAAGAATGACATTTTCAGTAGTTAAAGTGTACAATAAGCAATTTATTGCTTAGTAAACTATTTCTGGCATGAAAAATATACTTAATAATACAATGTGCACTTGTGCATTCACTCCTAAGTTTAAAAAATAAAACAGAATTGAAGCCACCAGTTTATTACTCTGAAATCTCATCTCCCGTGTTCCTACTTACAGGTAACTTTTACTTCACATTTGACATTTAAATTCTCATGCAAATTTTTATATTTTATGTTATATGCAGTTATCTCCAAACAGTATATAATTTATTGTAATACAATTACAATTACAAATTAAATTGAAGATATTATACTTTATGATCATCTGGAACTTATATTTTAGTCAATTTTTTAAAATAAATTATCAATTTATTACAATAGGTTCTCATTCCTTCATTTTAGTTACTATATATTGTTGCGCTATGTAAATAATACAACTTCTTGATTTACTCTCCTAAATGGAAATTCAGATAGTTTTCAATTTTTAAATATTATAAACAATGCTATAATGAACACACCTGTACACATCTCCCTGGGCACAGGTGGGCATTTCTCAGGGAAACATAACTGCCGAGTTATTATGTGCATATCCCTTTTCAATAGAGATAGTGAAATAACTCTCCAGTGGGCTATGCCAATTTACAAATTTGCCAATAGTGAAAGTCTATTCCCTTTGCCCCATGCCTTACCATTAGTTATTGCTATTTTTTTTTTCAGTCTAGTGAGTGTGAGATTGTAGGTCATTATTGTTTTAACTTGTACTTACTAATTACTAATGAATTTGAGCATTTTTCATATATTATTGGCTTTGTGAGTCTTCTGTGATTTGTGTTAATTTATTTTGACTTCAGCAAAACCTTTTAAAGAATTTTTGTTTTATTTAACTTAAAAGTGTTTTGCAAAGGAAAGTTTTTTCAATATTTTGTTTGAAATTTTGCTCTAAAATACTATTGCCTGGTCCTTGCTCTGACATTCTAATTTAGTTGTTAAATGGTGTAACTCGAGCATTAGGATTTTTATAAGCTTCTCAAGTAGTTCGAAGTGCAATAACACTTAGGGACCTTTGGATTAAATTGATCCTGGATTGCTAATGTTCCAGAATAAACAAATCCATTGGTGTCATATTTTTTACCTTAACAGGTAGGAGTTGGGTGAGAAAAGAAGAGATAGATATCTTTCAATTGGCAAATGAAGACAAAATACTTGAATCGGTTTTATTTGGCAAAATATTCTGTCACCTTTGCATAGTTAAAGAATTTACTGCACTAATACTGAGGCCCAATTATTTTGTATTCTGCTTAAGATAGCAGAAATGTTTAGAGAAAGAGAAAAAGATGAGTCAGCTAAACTGGTATTAAGAGAATATTGAATATTAGGGTTAGATGATGACATAAATAGACTTCAATCTGGACTAAAATTTGGACCTTTTATGGGGAAAGTACTTGTGAGAAATGGAGAAATTTTTTTTCACCCAATCACTGGCAGATCATAAACCATGAACTGGAAATATTACTACTGACCAGCACTACTGAGAAGATCTGCCCAAAGCCCAAGACTCCAGAAAAATTTTGGAGAGGAATAAGAATTCACATGAGAATGACAAAGGATCTTCTGTAAGGGTCTACAGGATCCTCCCCACTGTGCGTCCACACTCAAACTCCTTGCAGTTAGTGTCAGTGCAAGCAGGCCACCTCCTTGGGTTTTTGCAGGTTATGGAAACTCCCTTCAGAATAGACTGTTGCTCTATAATTTGCTTGATATAGAGGTAGATGTTTAGTAAATTATATCCATCAAGTATTTTAAAGGAACTCAGATCATTTGCCTCTGTCAAGTTGAGATACCACACACCTAGTGTTAGAATGAACAGGGCTCACTATTAGAACAAAATAAAGAGATGTCACTTGCCTACACAGGTAATGATAGTCTGGTACAGCAGAAGCTGGCATGTGAAAGCCTGGCCACTCATACCCACTGACTTTCAGAGATGAGTTTAGCCTCTTGCTGTAATTTGTTTATTTTCTCTTTGTTATTTTAGAAATTGTAGATATGCTTTACTTTCTTATCCCACAATATTAAGTGCTCCATAAGAATAAAAATATAAAAATTCTGGTTTATGTAGTTTCACATCATTCATTGCTTTATACTTTAAAATATATACATTAACCATTAAATTATTTTAAAATATTTTTAAAAATTTTAGGCTAGTTATAAACCCATAGAAAATTGCAATAGAGTTCCCTTATATTCTTCATCATGTTTCCCTTAACAACTTATATGGATATACTACAATTATCAGGAACAGAAAATTAATATTGCCACAATATTATTAACTAAACTGTATACCTTTTTAAAATTTTACCAATTTTTCCATTAATGTCCTTTTTTTCTATCCTAAGTTCTTATCCAGAATCTCACATTTCTTTTATTTATCCTTAGTCTCCTCCAGTATGTAACAGTTTCTCAGCCTTTCCTTGTCTTTCCTTATTCTGATTGATGCTTTTTAAGAGTACTCATCAATTATTTTATAAAATGTCTCTCATCTTGGAGTTGTCTGGTATTTTCTGATAATTGGAGTGAGATTATGCATTTTGAGAAAGAATACCACAAAAATGGTTATGCCCTTCTTAGTGAATCATATCAAGTTTTTGTGGTGTTAATATGCTTAACAAGGAACATAGCTTGTTAAAAAAATAAAGTTTGAGGTGATGGGTTGAAACTAGTGAAATGTGCAAGAGAATTTAATTCTGTACCATCTGAAAGGACATAGACTATGACTAATGTCATGTTGATATCACCATAATGAATCTGCTAGTGAACAGTCTAGTAACATTATGCCATTTATAACCAATGCACTAGTATACAGCAATGTCATTCAAAATAAAACAAAGGAATATTAACTAAATACTTCAAATTTTTAAAAAAATTATTTTGGAAATGTAAATCAGGCTAAAAATTGGCATCTTGTGCAAGAAAATTCCTAGCAACAATTACATGAAACTATCATTCTGGAAGCAACACTTTAAAACCAATCATGTAAATTGCAAAGGAAAACCACTAGAATGTTTTGCAACTTAAAAAAGAAGTCTTGGCTGAGAACAGTATAATGAAAAGTGCAATCGAACAAGCAAGCAGATTGCTTAAAGCTAAAATTCAGATCTGTTTTAGAATTGCATTGGAAGGTGAAACTCATATAACTGGAGAAGTTAAGTGATATTATGTATTGCAGTTAAAATGAAGAAATTTCAGGTCAGAACCCAATAGACACACTGACAACATTTTCAAATGACATATTTCACTATACTTAAATGCATTCTTAATTAGTTTAGAGACTGAAATTAACTCGTGTTTTCCTTTTTCATTTTCTTGTTCTCTTAAATTGTTTAGTTCTTTTTCTTCTTATTAACAATGAAATTACACGCATAAATAATTTTGTAATTTATTGCCCTTTAAAAACTATGTATTAATAGATATATTCTATCTCTGTAATCAGTTCTAAATTTTTCCTAGCAGGTAAAATTTTTATGAGTTCATTAATTCTCTATATAATTAACATAAAATGACAGTGTTTCTTTTAAAGTAACCTCAAGCATTAGCTTAAAATATATTT
>NW_011888790.1:8460362-8462906 GCF_000151845.1 Pteropus vampyrus | reverse complement strand
CTCCTTTTTTTTTTTTTAATTGTGGATTTTTTGCTATTGAGTTGTATGAGTTCCTTCTATATTTTGGATATCGACCCTTTATTGGATATGTGGTTTGCAAATATTTTCTCCTGTTTTGTAGATTGCCTTTTCATTTTGTTGATGGTTTCCTTTGCTGTGCAGAAACTTTTTAGTTTTATGTGATCTTATTTGTTTATTCCTGCTTTTGTTGCCTTTGCTTTTGGTTTCGTATCCAAAAATATCATTGCTGGACCAACGTCATGGTGCTTACTCACTATACTTTCTTTTAAGAGTTTGCAGTTTTAGGTCTTATGTTCAAGTCTTTAACCAATTTTGTTAGTTTTTGAGTATGTTGCAAGAAAGGGGTCCAGTTTCATTCCTTTATATGTGGCTGTTTAGTTTTCCCAATACCATTTATTGAAGACTATCCTTTCTCCATCATATATTCTTGGCTCCTTTGTCAAAAATCAATTTACCATATGCGTTGGTTTATTTTTGTGTTCTCAATTCTGTTCTATTTATATAGGTAATCTAGTTTTATAACAATAGCATACTATTTTAATTGTTATAGTTTTTAATATAGTCTAAAATCGAGATGCGTGATGACTCCAGCTTTGTTCTTCTTTCCCAAGATTGCTTTAGCAATATAGGGGTCTTTTTTGGTTCCATATAGTTTTTAGGATTTTTTTTTATTTTTGTAAAAAAATGTCATTGGGATTTTAACAAGCATTGTATTGAATCTGTAGGTCACTTTGGGTAGGATGTTCATTTTAACTATATTAATTCTTCTAATTCATGAGCATGGAATAACTTTCCATATATTTGTGTCTTCTTCAATTTTTTTCATCAGTATCTTATAGTTTTCAGTGTTTTCAGTGTACAGATGTACACTTGGTTAAATTCATTTCTAAGTATTTTATTCTTGATGCTATTGTAGTGGTATTATTCCATTATAATGGTGCCATTTTTAATTTTCTTTCTTATAGTTCATTGTTAGTGTACAGAATAACTGATTTTTATATACTGACTTTGTATCTCACAACTTTATTGAATTTGTTTATTAGTTCTAAAAGCTTTTTGTGTGTGTGGAACCTTAAGGGTTTTTGATATATAAAATCATTTCATCTGCAAATAGAGACAATTTTACTCCTTCCCTTTTTATTTGTATACTTTTTATTTCTTTCCTTTTTTTCCCCCTAAATGTTCTGGCTAGGATTTCTAGTAGTACATTGAAAAAAGTGGTGAGAATGAGCATCCTTGTCTTGTTCCTTATCTTAGAGAAAAAACTTTTAGATTTCACCATTAAGTATGATGTTAGCTGTAGGCTTGTCATATAAAGCCTTTATTATGTTGAGGTATGCTCCCTCTTATAACCAACTTTTTGAGAGTTTTTGTCATGAATAAATGTCGAATTTCATTGAATGCTTTTTCCTCATTTATTGAGATGATCATATAATTTTTATCTTTCATTTAGTTAATGTGATATCACATTTATTGATTTGTAAATGTTGAACTATCCTCGCATCTCTGGAATAAATCCAAATTGGTCATGATTTATAATCCTTTAAAGATATTGTTGATTTTAGTTTGTTATTTAGTTGAAGATTTTGCATCTATGTTCTTCAGAGATATTAGCTTGGAGTTTTCTTTTTTCGTAGTGTCTTTGTCTGGCTATGGTATCAGGGAAATGTCCTTGTAAATGATGTTAAAAGTGTTCCCTCATTTTCAATTTTTTGGAAGTATTTGAGAGGTGTTGTTATTAATACTTTAAATGTTTGGTAGAATTAAACAGTGCAGTCATATTTTCTTTGTTGAGAGGTTTTTGATTCATGATGCAATCACTTTATTAGTAATTGATCTGTTCAGATTTTCTATTTTTTCATGATTCAGTCTTGGTAGGTTATATGTTTCTGAGAATTTGTCTATTTCTTATAGGCTGTCCAATTTGTTGACATATAATTATTCATAGTAGTCTCTTGTGATATTCTGTTGGTTTCTGTACATTAGATAAAACAGCAATCCCTCCCAATCTTGACAGAGTGGTCTTATATAAAAGATGATTCTTGTCAATCAGCTCAACCTGAGCTCCTGGTTGTATCTCAGACCTTTATAATTGACCTAGCCTCATTCTTTGTTCTTACTGGCTCCCACTAGGTGAGGGTGAACCAAAACCTGTTTGTCTTAACAAGAAGAATCACAGTCATCATCTAGATTCAAACCAATTTGATGCTGGACCCTCAGGCAGCAACTAGAAAAGTATATAGTTGAATACCTTCGAGGGAGAAACTGAGCAATGGGCATATTTGCCTGCTCCCTCTGTGCTGAGCCTAGTGTGTAGCCATGGGGATGTGGGGAGTGCTCTTGCATTGGTTTAAAAATTGCTTCTTTGTTTTTTTTGATAGTCCCATGGGATGGACTTGTGAATGTAAACTCTGTTGGCTATTAGAATCGGGCAGTCTGGAGGTCCATCTCTTGGGTGGCAGCCAAAAAAATGGGGTATCAGATGCATGTACAAGCTGCTTCCAGGGAGATACTGGTGGCTTG
>NW_011888790.1:8454415-8458941 GCF_000151845.1 Pteropus vampyrus | reverse complement strand
GTATGCTTGTAAGAGCTCATCAAAGCATTTTTTTAATGGCTTTTAAATATTTGTCAAATAATTGTAAGATCTCTGTTACCTTGACATTGGTGTCTGGTGAATGTCGTTTTTTTTTTTTTTTTTTTTAATTTAAATTGTATTTTTCTTGGTTCCCAATGTGACGAAACCTGGCCATTATAGGTACTATATGATCTAAGTCTGAGTCTTATTTAAATCCTTGTTTGTGTTTACGTTGCTTCCTCTGACGACAGTCCAACAGGAGAAAGAGGGAGGTGACTCATGATTGCCAAGTGCAGCTAGAAGTCCAGGTTCCCCTCTGGACCTCCTTGAGGGGCTCCTGGTTACTGCTCTGTGGGGGTGAGAGTTCCAGGTCTCTTTAGGCTTCTGTTGATACCAACTGGCCGAGAGAAGAATAGGAAATATTCCTTATGTGACTTTCACTGACAATAACTTCAGGGTAGTCTCATTACTGCTGGGTAGAGGTGAAGGTCCTTACTCTTCATTTGGCCTTTTCTTACACCCTACAGCTGGGCATGTCAAGGTGCCATATCACAGTCTAACCAGTGTACAAGTTTAGGGTCACTACTTGTCTTTTGCTGGCATGAGGAGAAGTAAGACCACAAATTTTTCTGTGGTGCTTGCCTAGAGTTGCTTAGTCATTGTCTAAAAGGTTTCTGTCTTGTTAGTTTGCCCTTTTCATTGTCTTAGGACTTTTTTTTTTCTTTATCTACTGGTGTTTCTGAGTTGTTGGCTTCTTTAGTTCTAAATGTGGCACATATTAGGCAAAAAGAAAACCCATAGACCTCACCATTCTGTTCTTTGGGCCCTGAGGCCCCTAGCTCATATACCTTCTTCTTTTAACTTTTCAGAGTTTTTATATTTGTTTTATATATAACATCCATGGGTTTTAGTTGTACTTAGTGGGAGGAATAAGAGAGTGTGCATTTATTCCATCTACCCGGATGCAGAAGTTGAATGGAATTCATGTTTAATTTACATTGTATCTTTCGAGTTCAGCAACAATTTTAAGTACTTTCACATGAGATAAACAATAAGTCACTGAATAGCAAAAGATAAAACAACAAAGAAACTCCAATAATATTTTAGTCACTCTCTATTTTGTTATAAAATTTTAAATATTTTAAAGATCCCAGTAAAATCATTCAGTTATCCACTTAAATGGTTAACTATAAAATGCAATAGCTCATGATATACTGGAAGCACCACATGAATAACAGCGTCATTTTCTATTCCTTTTTCCTGTATAAATCCTATGCCTGCCTCTGAATATTTTCCAAATTGTAAATAAAGACTGACAATTTCATACATGGGCAAAGTGCAGATGTCAGGGCCAATCCATTTATCAGATATTAGTAAATTTTCTTTCTAAATTTTAATAAACATAAATGTAAATTATAACACTTTCTTTGAAAACGGAGTGAATTTGGCATTGCCTGTTGGGAGTGAATTCTTTCTTTAAAGACTACATTTTAAATTAAAGGAAGAACAGGTTAAGATCAATCAAAAGTAGAATTAAATTAAAAGCATCTGAGATGGGAGATTTTATGAAGGAGAAATTTTGTCAACCTTTTGGGGTGTTTTGTTAGAAAGTGAGGGAAGTTTTAGTGATAGGCATTTTCAGTTTGCTCTGTAGGGCAAAGCAGACAGAACACTGCTCAATAACCTGCCAAAAGCTGAGAAGAGCAAAGAACAATTTTCACACCTTTTTCTGATAAGACAGTGAGTTAATTAAAGGCAATCAATCTAGAGGCAACTAAGAAAGAATTTCAAAGATTGTTTTAACACAAGAGCTTTTCAGTAGTGAAGAAATCTTCTTAATTGAAGAAACTGTAGAAAGCAGAGAAGTCTATCTGCTCGATCTAATGAGGTGTGAGGAATAACTGATCAACCTGCTGTCACTTGAGTATAACATTTCAGTTTCTTGTGTTTTGTGTGGTTTTGACCACGGTTTCTTCATTTCTAAAATGAAGCCTCCTACAATATAATTAATTATTCCTAGTGTCTATTTCTTTTGTGTACGTGGACTCAAAAAAAAAGATTTCCAGTATTGAGCTTTGAATAAGCTCAATACTGGAAATCTTGAAATGCTCTTTATATTTTACCTGTGGAATTTTCTTAGCCAATAAAAGTCTGTAAAAATGCCTGGATTTTAATAATAATAGCATGGAGTGTTATGTCGACATAGCATCTTTCATTTCTAAATCTCAAATGAATTAAATATACCTCATCAATCACCAAAACATTTTTGGAGATATACAAGTGTGTGTTTTTAGCATTATTATCAACAATTAACTAATACCATAGATATCGATCTTACCTTTAACAACATAAAGAAAGTATATATATTTTTTATCTTCAAAAGACTCATAAAGGATAAAAGAGGAAGACATTTAAATATAAATATGCCTCAAAATGCACTGTCAAGTATCAGTAGGGTAATTATACAAAATGAATTTGAGATTCTTAGCAAAGAAACTACTCTCTTTAGAATATATTAGATTTTTGTGAAAACAGCATCAGTAGTTTCAGGCCTCTAGGATATGATTAGGTGCATCAAAACAGTAATTTAGTTTATTATCGATTCAGGTATACTTCCTACTTTTGAATGGCTCTTTTTTTTTAGTCTGCTTAAATTCAAATTTTATTAAAAAAACAATGGAAAGATGTTAGCTGAATAATCCTGTTTAAAGGTAAGTACAATTAGTCATATATCTGTTGTATCTAATTGCATTTACTATTCTGAATTTATTTACAAGATTTTTACACATGTGGCATTCTTAAAAGTGAGGCTCCATTTGTACCTAAATGACATAGAAGTAAAATTTAATTTTCTAAAATACTCTGAAATATTCCTAGAGAATTGTTGCTATGTAGGAAGAATCTTTATTTGCAACACATTGTCATAGTAAAACTGGTAAGAAAATTCTGTATTTTTGATAAAATAAAAAAAATAACTAGAAATTCCTCAGGACATTAAGTAGTCACATGTGGTTGATTGTGATGTGAAGTATTTTGTTATGAAATTCAAATGTTATCTAAATGATTTATTTACTATAGCTCATCTTTTTGTGCTTTGTCAAAATATAGTTAAATCTATAAAAATATCATCAAAACAGTAGGGAAATTTTCAATTTTATTATAAAAATTTTAAAAACTGGTTTATTTAAATATATAGAGAACATACTTATCACAATACATTTACCTAGACACTCCTGAAATCAGAAGATGATTCATATACAGTGCTTATAATAATGAATTATTGAAAATTTTTGTAAATTTTGAAAATTAATTTTATAATGTTCAGAACTCATAAATTGTATCTTTTCTGACAATGCAGTTAAAAATCTTCAAAATAGGGAATGTAATATTAAATATTATTAAGAAGTATAAATATAAAAGCACACACATGTGCATAATATTTATTGTATAAAATTCTAAAGAATAATTTAATACTCAGTGCCTCAGAAAAGTCAATAAATTTTTTAAAGTAAATATATGAAGTATGATTCTACAATACAATTTTTTACTATAATATACAGTGAAACTCCACGATTTTTATTTCACAAAAGTTTAACTAATAAAATGTACTCTACATAAAAATTGACTTACTAGCTTTCGATGTAGATATTTATTATTTGTACCATAGCCATTGCCTTTTGTGAAACAATTTTTCATTGGTGTGTGTACATATTAACACATAAATTTTACATGAAGTAAAAAGAATCACGTTTTAAGACAGAGTATTAATGTTAAATGAAAGCATCTGTAGAAATATATTTATATGTTCGCTGAGAATAACAAATCACTTATGCTTTTTGTTTTTCTTTCTACAAAGTAGATAATATATTATTCATGTCAGGTTGACAGACATGTTAAGAACAATTTAGGACTTTTAAAGGTGGTTAAGGACATCTATCTATGCTCAGCACTATATAGTACCCTCAACCAGTAACTAATTTATTTTCTTTTATATACTACTTGTAGTAGTAGTAGTAGTAGTAGTAGTAGTAGTAGTAGTAGGAAGCACATTTCCCTAAAACCATGTATGTTCTTTACTTATCAATTTTATGTTCATACAAGTGTAAAAACACACAAAAGTAGACATTTACATTGATGAGATAAAATAAGGAAAAATACATGAACTAATATTTTTTCCTATATATCTGTGAGTAGACACTGTACTTTGGATATCGCTTCTTTAATGCACCCAAAGGTTTCCCATGTTCAATCTAGGGTGTTCTAAGTCACATTAATATAGTAGGGATCTGCTAATTCTTCTATCTACTTGGCCCTCCCATCCAAATTACTGCATTCTAGTATGTATTAGCTAGCATAGAGAGTAAGTTCACTTTCTAGCAAAAGTAAGTTTAGGAATTGCTATCACATGAGAGCTGTAATCTCACCATTTAACTCATTCTTGTCTTAGGCTCCTCAAGGATAGTATTTTATGGTGTAACCTTTGATGTGTATTTGTACATACAAGTGCATACACATTTGCAAAGACA
>NW_011888790.1:8449409-8453940 GCF_000151845.1 Pteropus vampyrus | reverse complement strand
AGAGATTTTAAAATCTCATGATAAATTTTGCTATATAAGTATTCTCCCCACATATTGTAACTGTTAAAATTCTGAGTAATTTAAAAGCATAATCATCATTTGTCCAATTTCATTTTGAGCCTCATCTCAGAAGCCCAACAGTTTATAAAACGGTTATACTATCACAGAAAAAAAATTATGAAAGCCTGAAGGCATACCTCTTAAGACTACAGCCTCTCCAACTGCACAATAGAGTATAAAAGATGTTAATTTGGATAAAGTTGGGGACTGAAAAATTTTGTGAGCATGCCGGTGATTTTAGAAGTTCATACTCAATTTTTCTAGTCAATTAATATATGATTTTTCTTTGTTGATAATCCATCAGTTGAATTCCTGGAAAAGATCACAACTGCAGCTTTTACAGAAGCTAACTCCAAAATGTAATGTTCTTATATTGTACAATAAAACCTAAAATTCTATGGAGGAGAATTATCCAGCAAAAATGAGACAGAAAGCTTAGATGACCTATATTAATACATTCTTTTGGACTAAGTTGTTAGCAGTAAAAACTAGATACTTTCCATAGAACAGAAATTTTTCAAAACGTATAGTATCCAGGTATTATAGACATAAATCTGAGACGCCCTGTACATTGTGACCAATGAAAAAGGTAACAAGATATTGGAGAAAGAAAAAGACTTTGAGTCATACATAGTTGGACAGTAACCTGGCTTTTTCTTCTATTAATTGTATGAGTTTAAGACAAGTTTTGGAAAGTTATTTAAGACTGCTAAGAAGAAAAGGAAGTTAGAGAAGTCAGCAGTGCCAAACTCGGCAGATGCTTTATCAATTATAGTAAATTCAGTTATGGCCTAAAGAAGCATGTAACACATAATAGAAAGAGAGGAATCTAGGTCATAAGGTCAGTAAACTCTATTAAGCAAAGTTAAATACTTCTAGAATTTTAACTTTTGCTGCTTCATAGGTTTTGGAACAGTTGTAGATAAGGAATTTTGTGGCTTGATGGCTGCTTCACAGGGGCTTCCCATTTGTAAGTCAGAGACAAAGGCAATTACTCTACATGTAAACTTCAACTCTTCACAAAAACCCTTCCTGACCCAGTCTAGTTTAGTGATTGTTCTTCACACCTATGTAGACCTAGCAACCACTGTTCTTGCCTTTCACAAATGCTTGATTCTACAATTCACTATTTACTATCTTACCCTACTTTGGTTGGAAACTTCAGGAATACAATCTGTTTTATATCATGTTGTGCCCTGAGTAGTGATTAGCATTTGATGAGGTGCTCAACAAATATTTATAAAAGGAATATTTCAAATTATAGTGCATATGTAACTGTGGGTTTGAGTGACTTATCTGTCATGACAGCATGTCTCATGGAGATAAAGGACAAAATTATATGACTACAGCAAAATTGGAGAACGTACACATTTATTAGAGACCATTTTAATGCTTACTTGTGTTATTCATCTGTCTATTCTTGGCATAGCAGTCAGCTAAAGGAATCACATCTAGTGTTTACCTTCTGGAGCCAGACATCCTAGATTCAAATCTTGGTTCTTTCTCTTTCAAACTAAGTAATCATGGGACTGTCACTTATCATACATTTCTTTCTCAGGGGTGGTAACAATTCCTAGTTTCATGTGGTTGCTATGTGAGTGAAAATAAATGGTTATATCTAAAGCAGTTAGAACTATAAGTACAAAGCAAGCACTCAATAAATATTAGCTATTATTATCTGAACAACTATTAGTCACAAATTTTTCTATCCTTTGGTATTTAGAATCTTAGTCACTCAGGTGTTTAATCATTGAGAGCCCGGTTTCATCATTCCCTATGGTATTTGGGAAAAATTATAGATTCCTAATGATAGTATTTTTTATGCCAATGAGTCTACAGTGAAAGCATCTTGTGAGTCCTCAATGGAGAAATATGTATATTTCTAATTCTCCAAAGGCCTTTTCCTGAGAAACCACAAAATCTTATTCATAGATATGGCATTTTCTGTGGCTGTATCTTATGCAGTGTGAATTAGGAGAAATTGCTTTCTGGAAATTTGTCTTATATGAAATTCATAAATAAAAAAAGCTCCTATTTCTACAATAATGCCTTTTAGATATATGTTTCATACTGAATTCTCACATTTATTACTTAATTGTTGGCATAATTACTTTAAATAGATGATGCATCAGTGAGAGTATGTTTTATAGTTTGGAATCTTGCCTCATTAGTTATAGTACCATGTACCTTCTTACAGAGATAGGAAATTAGAAATGGTGTAGCACTATTATTAATTTCTGTAAGCAACATTTAAACCAGTAGAACCATTAGTAAATTCCACTTTTATCTTGGTGGAGGAATTGTTTTAGTTGGGAAACTTTGAGTTGCAAGAGGGAAAGAAATGAGTTACAATTAGCTCCAGCAAAAGGGCAATTACAATAAGAATGCAGTGCTGTCTCACAGAGTCTTACATGGGAACTCGGCTAAGTCTCAGAAATTATGGAAACCATAAAGAGAAACTTGTGAATGTGATCTTTATTTTTTTCTTCACATGTGCTTCATGCTCTTCTGGACTGACAGGCTTTCTCTGATATGTAGTTCACGTGAACATAAGCATCTTAAAATCTAATATAAGGCCATTACTTAGTCTTATAACCATTTTTAGCTCATGTGAGCTGGTTTAATACATCTGCTATAATACATTTGTGGCAGACAAAATTAAGAAAGGGACTGTAATATATCAAATATTTATAATTGTAAATGACCAAATTTTAACTTTATTAAAACTAACAAGGATTGCTAAATTACAAAAAACTTACACAGATGCATATATGTATATGTATGTGTGAACATATATATGCCTATCTAAACATGAAAATATATACTTTGAGCATGACGATTTAGGAAATTATACTAAGTACAATATCTCCAAAATGCAAAATGAGAAAGTTTTGGACAATGTGAGAACACTGATTAAACAGTTTCACTTAGTAGATAATATTAAAACAATGGCTGTAAGATTGAGTGAAGAGCCTATATATTATTTTTTTTTTCAGGGCTAATTATAAAACCTATCATTTATAATACTAGATTTTAAATAAACTTTAGCTTTGTTAAATCTATTATAGGCAAAGTAAAAATAATTTGACAGATGCAATAATATTAGAAAATTAAAACATATCCAATCATAAAGACACAATTTAGAGCATAACACACTGTAGAGTTTAAATTCCACTGGAATGACAAAATGATAATTTTAAAGAATACTGATATAATCTAAACTTAAAGGATGAAACAGTAGAATAAGGGTCAAGAGAGAGATGAATGTCTCTGAGTAGCACTGAAACTTCACGAATTCTGTCTTACATCTTTTGGTTAGTATTCATTATCCAGACTAAAACATAGTTTAGGGTTTCCAAAGAATTGTTAGGCTGTCATTCAACGGGTTTCCTATTGCCACCTGTTTATTTTTCAGTCTAAGTTTTAATATAAATGCTGCACAAGTACTAACAAACAAAAGGAGATGGGATACAAAAAGTAAAAATAACATTTTTTACTGAATAAATCTTAGGCATCACAGAAGTTCTGGAATTAGTCACTGATGGAAAAGTATTTATTATTATCAACAATGACGTGATTGTAAGTAGAGGTATAACCTACATAGAGGTGGAAGAATCAAGATAAAAATATGGACAATATGATGCTAATAAATAGTTTTCTTAAAATTATAATTTCATAGAATTGACTAAGAAATATAAAAATCTAAGTCAATGATAACCACTAAATGAATTAGTCAAATAGTATTTAAATCTCTTCTTGATAAATAGAAATGAGGACTACAAGATTTTTATTAAATCTTTAAAGAAGAGATAATACACATTTCCCGCCCCCCAACAATTTAATGAAGATAATATACTCTAAATTCTAAAGTAATCAAGGAAAGTACAAGAAAATAAAATTATAAATCATTATTGCTCATGAGCAGATGCATAAATCCCAAACAAATCAAATTTACCAGTGTATTAAAATATTGAATCAATAATAGGGTTTGTCCCTAGAAACCAAGACTAGTTTACTTTAGAAAATTTGTCCATATATATAAACACATTAAGAAAAAAGCAGAGAAAAAAATATATATGACTATTTCAATCAATTCAGAAAGTTATTTAATAAAATTTGGGTAAGGATATTAGTAAGGACTTTTACCATTTAAAATTTCATCTGGAAACCCAAAACTAAAGATAATATTTTCTAAGTTCTCTCACTTTCTAAAGCAAGACAAGGTATTTCTAAAGCAAAACAATTTAGTCATGGCATGCAAAGAAGTCTGCGTCCCTTAGCCCAAAAGAGAACTCCAGGACTTTTCTTTTTATTGTGGTTGCCATTATAAATGTGGAAAATTTAATTTTAATTATAAGTATTAAAAAAAAATTCATTTTTTAGTCATACCAACTGCATTTCAATGCTCAAAAGCTATGTGTGGTTAGTGACAACCACACTGGACAGCACAGAGAACATTTCTACTACATCA
>NW_011888790.1:8444259-8449359 GCF_000151845.1 Pteropus vampyrus | reverse complement strand
GGTTTGTCCCTAGAAACCAAGACTAGTTTACTTTAGAAAATTTGTCCATATATATAAACACATTAAGAAAAAAGCAGAGAAAAAAATATATATGACTATTTCAATCAATTCAGAAAGTTATTTAATAAAATTTGGGTAAGGATATTAGTAAGGACTTTTACCATTTAAAATTTCATCTGGAAACCCAAAACTAAAGATAATATTTTCTAAGTTCTCTCACTTTCTAAAGCAAGACAAGGTATTTCTAAAGCAAAACAATTTAGTCATGGCATGCAAAGAAGTCTGCGTCCCTTAGCCCAAAAGAGAACTCCAGGACTTTTCTTTTTATTGTGGTTGCCATTATAAATGTGGAAAATTTAATTTTAATTATAAGTATTAAAAAAAAATTCATTTTTTAGTCATACCAACTGCATTTCAATGCTCAAAAGCTATGTGTGGTTAGTGACAACCACACTGGACAGCACAGAGAACATTTCTACTACATCAGAAAGCTCGATTGGAAAGCATTGCTCTAGAGTATGAAAAGAGGCAGACATCATTGGGCAGGATATTTGATAAAGAATATTTCTTTGACGAGAGTCGCTGAAGTGCTGTGCAACCCCTCTTTCACTCTCCAATATCATTATAACTTGGGATGTTGGTGATTTTCACTATCGCCACAAGAAAAGTGAGTCCTTAAAACAAACACTGACAGACAACGAGGTACTTTTCAGGCGGAAAACCATTGTCTTGACACCCCTGGCTTCAGCCACAAAGAAAACTATTTCAGAGAACTGTAATGGAAGCACCCTGAGCTTTCAGAAACACTGTGAAAAGCCAGTTTAAGTTTATTTGCCAGATAGTCAGTTGGACCCATGGACTCAAGTATTTTTAAAGTGTTTCACTGAAGCAGATTTCCTAGCTAGAAAAAGGTGACTCTAGAAAAATAGAGACTGAGGAGAGTCAAATGTCCCTGTACAGTGGCCTTGAAAAATTCACAAATGTAACCCAACAAGAGAAGCATTAGCATCTGACCATCTATGCTATCTAGAGAAAGCTAGTAGATGACAAGTGCATTGGTCAAGTAAGAGTTTTTTCCATCCTGGGCATCCCTTTCTTCCACAGCCCCTCTTTAGCCATATGTAGCCAGAGGCAATACAGTAAATTGGAGGGGAGATATGAAAAAGCAAGGTAGAAAATATCTTATATAGTGTACCAAGACTTTGTAACATGGGGCAGAGTTACCTCATTTGAAGGAGTACATTTTTGGAAATTGTCTTTTGAAAGGAGGGGGGTACTCTTTTATAATTAATATGATCACAGAAGGCATCTTTTTGTAATTTGTTTATAACCTTCATTTAAGATAGCCAGAGCCAAGAAACAAATAGTAAATTTACTATTAAACTTTTTTATAATAGTAAAAATATTAGTCAATATTCTCCTCTTTTACATATCTCCACATTTACCTCAGTCTAAATTTGGAGTCTGATAGAGAAAACTCTTTGTATAAAATAGAAATATTATTAAAAATTATAGCAATTAAGGTTGTTATCTTTACAAAAATAAATATGGCAATGGAACAGAATAGGAAACCTATAGATACAGGCTAAGTTCCAAAGGAACTTAGTAGACCATATTGGAAATAATACAAATAAATGCAGAGATGACTGAATTACTAAATAAAATCTCAATCAGTGAATCTTGTTGAGCAGGTGACACCTATTATCATGTCCGTATATCTCCAGGAGCATAACAAATAGCATACTAATGTCTGCTACCTGGAGCAGTAGTCTCCAATATCAACCTACTCCCTAGTTTGCAGGCAGCGGGATTTCAAAGAAAGACATAGTTCACACAAGCACACAGAGAAAAGAGAGCAAGGTCAGAATCAATAATGAGTCTTGGTCCCTATGGCCAGGGAGTCTCCTCTTGCAGATGAGCAAAGAGATTGTCTGCATGTACCCTTCCTTGCCGGGAACAGTTATAGTGGTGGAGTCAGCCAGGTGACATATGGTACACACACTTAAGGAGAACAAAGAAGCACACATCAAGTCCAGAAGAAAGATATTCCTAAACAGAGATATACTCTGTGCTGTCCGTGAGGGTTCTTTGTGTCTTTGTAAGGAAATATTCGTCTTCCAAAGCACATTCTTATGTGGCCATGCAGGGGTCCAGAGACTGTGCTCACCATTACTGCCTTTCTCAACAAATATCCATTTGAAAAAATAAATAAGAATTACTACTTCATGCAATAAACATAAATTAATATCGACTGATTAGATAGGTAAAATTTATAAAATTTAAACTTTTCTGAAGTAAATATGTACTATTTAAAATAAGATGCAGAAATATATAATGAATGATTAATATGTTAATTTTATCAAAATTACATGTTCTACACAGATAAAATAATAAAAAGATAACTCAAAGACTTAGAAATATATTTTAAACATATAATATAGAATTCACATTAGCATACATCATATTAAAATAACTAAAGAAAATCTATTATTAGCAAAATAGATAAAATATTAACAGGTAATTTAATACTACCCAGGAAACCTAAATAATTTGTCAAAGAATTCTGAGTGCCATCTTAAAAATAGAGATATTTTATACTCAACTTGGAAAAAGTATTTAATGCAAAAATTTAGAATATATTAAATTGAGTTGATTTTATATATACATTCTTTATTTGAAAAAAGTCATGGTTAAAATGACATAAAAACTATATAACTAAAAACGCTGCAGACAAGCATTCTTATTCCTTGTGGCAGAATAACTAACATATTTTGGGAAGCATTTGGAAAATTAGTATGTTTAATGTCAAAATTTTACATATCTTCATATAATAATTCAACTAGCTAGCCTAAAAAGTAATTGTAAGTGGTGATCATTATGATTTCTATCAATGTGTTATATGTAATAAAAAATTTGAGGTAATATATTCACTAATAGAAGAATACTACTTAAGCAATGGCCTAACTACTCTCTGGAAAACTATTTTTTAATAGTTTAATATATAAATAAGTTGTTGCATTGAAAGAATATTGACATTTTGTTAAAAACAGAACCTGGATGTGAAATGTTTAAATAATTTTTGAAAAACTTATAGATTTAATTATAAATGTTTCAGTAAAAAACAATTTTTCTAAGCATATTTAATTGAAGTAACATGAGCTCTTAAAAGTTGTTAAATTGGTTCTCTATATTTTACATTTTGGAAAATATTTAATACATATTTTAAGTCACAATTTCTCAGTGTCCTATTAATCTGAACCGAGTACCTCTAGAAGGGACATAATTTACATGTTAGATATTTTTGATAAAAGTATTTTTCACTAGTAACACCTGGAGAAACAAATAAATTTAAAACAAAGTCCCCCAAAAATTAAAAGAAAACATTGGAATGAAATAGACCAAAAAGTATGTACACTAGCTCTCTATGAGTGACTCTACCAATTGCTCTAAGGCTGTTGTACTTCAAACTTTTCTTTTTAATAATCATCTGTTACTTTATTTTATACTATTACCTAAAATGCTATCTTTCTCACTAATGTCTTTTAAAAGTAAGCTATGACTTTATTTGTTAATACTACTCCTGTAAATAGGTAGTGTAGTTCTACTACAGCATAAAGGAAATGAAACTCTAGTGAGCATTCCTCCTAAAAAGTATTTAACTTTAGTTATTTTTTAAAAATTTGATTATTATTTAACTGGTTTAGAGAGATGAGACAGATATTTTATTTTTATTTTATTTTGTTTTTTGTTTTGAATGATATATCCATGTGTTTGCTCTCTATTGTATTCTTAGTAGATTTCAGCAGCATTAGAAGAACATTTCTAAAATTTAGTAATTATAGCCTTTGTATAACGAAACAAGTCTCACTGGCTTGTTTTAAAATGCAAATTGCACACTTACAAATTTGGGACTTATTTGCCCTGGTTCCATGCCCAAAGGGAAAACACCATCACAAACCTTACCTTAACATTAATATCTATGTGGAACCACTGACCTTCAGTTAGTGCTATTAAAGTTTTTAAAATAATTTTATTCAACTGAATGGTTCTAGAAAGAATTTGTTTTAAAAGGATGATATTCTCTTAATTAAAAGTGCATTTATGTGTAAAAACATAAGGTCAAATGCATTTCTGCTTTACATATTATCCAGATACATGAACAAAAAGTTATGTTATTAAATCATAATTATTATATTTTTTAAATTGCTATATTACTTTATGTCTGTGAGACTTCAGGTCCTTTTTTGAAATTAATGAAGACTGAACTGGTTAAGTATTTTTGACTGATCTAGGTGAGTATAGTTCATCTTTGAAAAATTGCATCTCTACTTAAAATTTTTAAAATTAATTTTACAAAACTGTTTTAGCCCTTATGAAGATGAGTATATTAAATTGTATACAAAGTGTTTATGATGAAGATAATTGTATAAGTGATTTAGAAGACACCCTCAATGCTCTCTGATTTCCTCATCAAATTCTCATTAACAACATTATCAAATCCTAGAAGAGTATTTTGTATTTTAATTAATTCTGAAATGAAAAAGTTTGATTAACCAATTACTCAAGTTTACATACTGATTTCCTCACATTGGATTAAGTGTAGCACAGAATATATTAGAAAGTAAACTACAAGGCCTATAATAATATGAGGTTAATATCTTTCCAAAACACAAAGTTTATACATGAATTCATCTAAGAAAGATATTTGATTTGGTTAAGAAATTTACACGAAATCATCATCAAATTTATCTTTTGTTAATCCTCTTCAAAACATAATGAATTCTTTTAAATGTATAAAGACAATCTCATTTCATTGATGATCATGCCATGTCTTCTTCTGAACAAAAGTTCTATGAACAAGACTGGGGGAATAGAGACATTTAAAAGAGCCAAACTATCAGATCTTCTCTCCACAAAATCTGTATCTGGCATGAGTTACTTAGGATACACAGTTCATGCCTGGCAGAGTGAGAAGCAAAAATGAGGGTAGGCAAGAGACTCCAGGAAAAATTTCACTTCATTTATTTATTTACTATCTAATCATGTATTCATTCATTAATTCAACCAGTCAACCAATCATTATCACATAGTTACTACTTA
>NW_011888790.1:8442284-8443109 GCF_000151845.1 Pteropus vampyrus | reverse complement strand
TAGAGACATTTAAAAGAGCCAAACTATCAGATCTTCTCTCCACAAAATCTGTATCTGGCATGAGTTGCTTAGGATACACAGTTCATGCCTGGCAGAGTGAGAAGCAAAAATGAGGGTAGGAAAGAGACTCCAGGAAAAATTTTACTTCATTTATTTATTTACTATCTAATCATGTATTCATTCATTAATTCAACCAGTCAACCAATCATTATCACATAGTTACTACTTAGTATATAAAGCTGCCTATTCTGATATCTAGTACCTCATAACCTAGCATAAAAATAGCCGAGCAGAAACAATTTTAATAAAATTATGAGAAATTCTATAAGGAAGTTTGTTTTTAATGTTAACAAGGACAAAGAAGAGGAAACTATTAACTGACAAAAAGACATCCAACGTTTGCATATTAAAGGAAAGTTCTGGGCCTTAAAAAATGTGTAATCCAAGAAGAGATGAGAAGACAAATAATTCTATAAAGAAAAAAATAAGTGTTCTATTTTTATCTTCATTAATTGTTTAGCAAGTATAAATTCCTAGTTTCAGATAAAATTTAATGTTTTACATATCCATTCATTCAAATTGGAGGGGAGCAGAATATATGACCTCAAAATATGCCTGCCACTTTGGCAATCAAGATCCAGAATTTAGATAGCGGGCCTGGCTCAGGGAGATAGCTATTACCAGTGATAACTTTCATCTGAATGACCTGTCTGTACAGCAGGACAAACATCTAATTACTAAACATCTGCTCTTTTTATTGTCCTGTGAATATCCTACTTCTCTTTGAAGTTGTGGACTCCTATCTCGTTTCTTAGCTCAAGATGG
>NW_011888790.1:8435059-8441363 GCF_000151845.1 Pteropus vampyrus | reverse complement strand
TTTTCAACTTTTTCTGTCTGGGTTATTTCGCTTAGCATGATTATCGCGAGGTCCATCCAGGTTGTTGCAAATGGCAGTATTTCATCTCTTCTTATGGCTGAGTGATATTCCATTGTATATATGTACCACAGCTTCTTTAGCCAACCATCTATCGTAGGACACTTGGGTTGCTATCATGTCCTGGCCACTGTGAATAATGCTGCTATGAACATCGATGTGCAAATATCTTTTTCAGATATGAGTTTTCCAGTCTTTAGGGTAAATATCCAGTAGAGGGATTGCTGGATCATATGGTAGATCGATTCTTAGTTTTTTGAGGAACCTTCATACTGTTTTCCATAGTGGCTGTACCAATTCCTTCCTCTACATTTTCATTCTACTCTAGCCCTAAAAAGATTGGATGCTGCGTACCAATATTAGAGAGGGCCATCTGCTTTACTCAGTATACTGATTCAAATGCTAATCTCTTCTAGAAATACCATCACAGTCACATCTACAAATAATATTTAACCAAATATCTAGGTGTCTCTTGACCTAGTTAAGTTTACATAAAATTAACCATTACATAATTCATTAAAAAACAAAACAAAACAAACCCTAATTATTGTCTTTGTAATAAAAGCTATTAGCAGACTTATAAAAAATTTTTTTCCAAATTCTCTGAATGAGACATTAAAATCAAACAAATGATTCCAATATTTCCAATTAAATTTAGCAATTGCCTCACAACTGTTAGGTCGGTCTAGCTAACTTGTTAATCCAAAACAGTTTCTTAATAAGAAATATCCAATGATCTTCATTCAACCTCCAAAAGTATCAAAATGATCAACTTTTCAATTTATTAAATATGTGGTAAGGAGGAAAATATGTAAAAATAAAGGATGCTGACAAATAAGAAATGAGCAGAATTGAAAAGAATGGAGGTGTGTAAATATCCAAGACCAGAAGAAGTCATGTAATTTCTAAAGGACAAGCAGTCCAGTGTGGTAGAAAAAATATGTTTCTTAAATTTATTTCTACGAGAAAATTGGAAGTTGATAATGAAATGTTTCATAACATATTTTCCTTTTATAATTTTCTAAAATTTAGGTTATTTTTCAGATCTGGCTGATATGTATGTTCTTGAAAGACATACATATCATCTGCATATTTTAAAAATGTGATAGAGTTTTATTATGAAACAATTCATCATTCATTGTCATTCCCTATTTCTTCTAGAGATCTGATAAGTAACTACTATTTGTAAATATTTTGTCTATTATGTTTCAACTGGAAAAATTCTAGACAAACATATGCAGCTATATATTTCTCCTTAAAAACAGTGTCTATAAACAGTTCATTCTGTAAAAGTACAGAAGATTAAAGCTTATCACAAAATTATACTGATTTTTTTAATGGTTTCAAACATGTTTCTAAAATTTATTTTGTGGTGTAAGGCTGTAATGGGTAATGGTGTTTATTCGTGGATGTTCAACATTTGGTAGATATTAATTTAAAAAATCATGGATTATAAATAGATGAATATTATACAAATTTATTATCATAGCTTGAGGAAGACTGTTCGTAGCAGAAATAGCTCTATAGATGTATTTTTGGTACTGAACTAATATTAAATGAGAAGAAATGAATGAAAAAGATTGAATATTATGCATGCATAAAATTTGCCCTAAAAACATGTATTTCTAGAATTATAAAACCTAAATATATCATTTATTCTAGTCCTTTGTCTCATGTATTCTTATGATATATAGTCCAACATGACACCTATATCTTTTACTTTTGAGTTTTTCTAAGGTCAGAAATATTCCTGTGTTGGTGATTTTTTTTTTTTTTTGATTACATGATACTTAGCTCTTTACCTGTGGTAATTCTTTGAGTCTCAATTACAAAATGCATTTCTCCAGAAAGGATTTTCCTTTACTTCTGTTGGAGGTATTGCCCACTACCAATCTAAGATTATCTAAAATATATATATGGCAGCTTTATCAGCCCACTGAGATGGTATGAATCCAGGTTGTATGATTAGAGAGTCTTTCCAGCAACGTTTCCTTTTTCTCCTCTCTTTCAGTCAAAGATAATACAGACATAGGTCCTCACAAGGTGGGTTTTTCCTAGTTCATCTCCTGTGGAAGCTGGATTTTCCTGAGAATCTATAATCTAACCTCATGCCCGCAAGGCTATTGTTTCCTGTCACCCTTGTCACCAAGGTTCCCTGGCCCAAGGATAAAAGCTAACCTCTGTGCTTGCTGGCCTCTCTGAATTCCCTCCATTTCACAGAACGTATCCTCGAGAATTTCTCTTAATTTCCTGAAGTCAGACAAACATTACAAAAAAAGTTGTCTTTTCTCACCTGACACCCTTATACTCCAAAATTCTTAGATTTCCTTAACTGGAAAATGATTTATTATTATCTTATTTAAAAATACACTTAAAACATCTTTTCCTCATTTTTGAGAGAAAAAAAAAATATATATATATATATATATATGATAGGAAGAGAAGGAAGATGCCAGCAACAACTTGCAACTTGGAGAGTGTCGTTACCACAAGTAGTTCAAGGTAGGTTGGCTCAGAAATTATTCCACTCTTGATACCGGTGGGAGAAGGAGATTTAAATTTTAAATTTGTTAATAGGTAAACATATCTGAAAAATAGGCTTTGAGTTAGAAGATCCCCCTGGACAATAAAACTGCTCACTAGATGAGTATGTCACATAAATGAAAAATACATGAACAGCAAAGCACATTTACCCTCCTTTTAGCTGGAGATCTGAGAAGAGAAATCAAATATTCCCTAAGTTGATATTAAGCAAAGGCAGGAATATTCTAAATATATGACTCTAGATCTGATGAAGAAAGAAAGCTTATAAAATATTAAAGAACAATGAAATACAAGCATTATCCAGATGAAACAGAGGAATAGAATACCTCAGATAATCATCTACTATGGGATACTAAAAGCAATTTCTTAAAGAGTAGAATTCAGAGTAGATTCTAAAAAGGGTTTCATATTCGCCGCATAAACTTAAAAGTAAACGTAATCAGAGTTGTTATGTTATTTTGGTATAAGCAATAAGCTATGAAAAATGCATATAGGTAAATAAAGACTATATATATATTTAACTATATATTTCTAGAAATACATATTTCAGTAAAATGCAGAAATATTTCTCTCACATAATAATGTAACAATAAAAGTAGAAACAAGTTTTCAATTGGGCATAATAATATTAAATTCATATGAAATCACCAGATTCTAAATTCAGGTTTTCATATTTGCAAGTTAATGTTCTCAGGTTCTTTTAGTTTCTAAGGGGCTGGTACATAAAGCGGAATGCAAAATAGGTAATTTATAGTGATCTTTCAATAAAATAATAGTAGCCTTCAAAAAAATGTTGATCTTAAGTTTCCCTTCTTGATATCAGGACACTTTGAAAATACTTCCCTTTCTCCTCCCAATAAAGAAGAAGAATAATAAACTAATTCAGAGAGTCTAAGCAGAGGTTACAGCCTTCTAATGGATATAGCACTTACTTGTTACAGAAGCCAGGTGGCACTACAGATTAGGGCTTCTGCTTAGTGCCTTGACTTAATATAACAGCTTCTGGTCCCGCACTCCTAGTCTTAGAGAAAGCCCAAGGCTTAGTTTCCAAATACTGGTACTAGTATCTTCATTCGTATCAGTAACTTGTGGCTTTTATATTTACGTATTGTTCATGACATCAATTAATATTAAGTCTGTCTAAAAAACTGAAAAAAAAGAATTCTGACATAAATGAGATAGACACAGATTTTTATAATGTAAATGCCCAGAGAGTCTGAGACTGACATTTTTTTCCAATGCCTCAGAGATCTGGCTCCTTTCTTCTGGTCAATATGCCATATGTGGTCTTTACCTTAGGTCTCCAGGTGCTTCTTTCTACATATCGTGGGGTAGAAAGAGAAAGACAAAACAGTAAAAGAGGGCAAGGAACACAATCCGATATCTCTTGAAGATTCCTAGACTTGATCTTATGGCACTTCTTATAATTCATTGATTAAACTTAATCATATGGCTGTTTCAATCTCAAAATGAACCCGAGTAATAATCACTTTGTCCTGTACCCAATCGAACATTTTGGACTTCTATTTCTATATAGTGAGAAAATGGAAATTAGGAGTAAGCCCACTTTGCCACACTCACTGACTGGTGTAAGCTCACTGTTAGTTGTTTCCTCTTTTTTTCTGTGGGCATAGAAATGCTGTAAAAGGTATACCTGTTTTGTATACAGTATCAATGTGGAGGTAGAAATCCTTAAAATTATTAAGTTAGTTGTATGGAGGGAAACAGAAAGCAAAAATTTCTCTTTCTGAGTGTATTAGTACTATCGTCTAGGATATCGATTTCCTTCACTTTCAATCAAATAATGGCTATCTGTTTCAGATTTTTGCTTTGAGAGATAAAAAAAAAAAGCAGCAGCCCCTGATGACTGTTAGGGCATGGTGTTTTCTTGTGGATCAATAAATTTGTATTAGACAAGGCTACTTTGACACCAAGATGGGGCCAAAGTAAAACAAGAGCAGTTCATAATCAAGTTCAGCAAAGACAAAAATAAAAACATTGTCAAACAACAAAATGACAACTAATATAACTGCCGCTTTTCTAGAAATGACAATTTTAGCTCTTTCCTAACTTCTACATGAAATTATTAAGATATCCAATCATATAATCACTTCTTCTTATTCTGACAATACCCAATCCAGAACAAAACTATGCTTTCCTGAACCCTCTCCAAATCACTAAACAGAAGTCCAAACCCTATAAGAAGCCAGCCCTAACACCCTCTTAAATGTTCCCATTACTCATCCATTCTCACCCCATGCTTTGATTGCTTTCTTGTTTCAGGGTGCCGAAAAACTCACCTTTGTTCAACTATAACACTTTCTGTTCCCTTTGACTTATATTTGTAATTTTAGACACCCAGTCCATTAAGTTTATTTCTTTTGATAGCTACTATGATCCATCATGTGTGGGTTTTGTCATTTTATTTCACACAGTAACTGATTTCTAGGATTCGTGAGATCTAAATACTAGCTCCACATGTCCATAGCTACATTTTTGTAGTAGCTTTCCATGGACAATATCCAGTATATTTTTTAAATTATTAACTAAAATAAATGATGTAACTAGTTGATATTGATGTAATTTGGAACGCTTTGTTTCCATGTAAAAGAAATAGAGTTTGCACTAATGTAAACTGAAAGGTAGCATTTCTGTATAATAGGTATACTAATGAATATACAGGCAATCGCATTTCAGATCGTAGCTGGTTTTCAGGTGAGAACTAGAATTAGAAGCTGCCTCTGCCTATTTTTTTTTCTTTCTTTTCTGTATACTGCTCCATCTTTTTTTTTTGGTGGGGGGGTAGGGGGAATGGATTTTTCTCTGTTTCCTTTTAAGTGTCAGGCTAATGATAGCCACCCTATGGCTTCCAAATTTATAACTCGGTCAAGACTACTATTAAAAGTAAATTAGAATTACTCGATTGTAGTTTTGAAATCAAGAGAAAGTATCTGATTTTCTTAATTTGCAACCAGTGGTGGTAGAGTGAGTGGGCTCATGTTATAGAAGACAGGTTATTTCCTGCAGAAAATTCTCATTTGTGCAGATATCACTGAAGAATTTGCTATAGTATGTCATACTTTATTAAGTAATTAATTTCAAGTCATTTTTATTTTGTTGGGATTTAGAAATACTTATCTATTTATTTCACATTAATTGTAAGAAATCTGGGGGAAAAAAAGAGAGATATTTTCCTTTATTTCCAAGATATAGTTAGCCCTCAATTCCTCTCTTTCTCTCTCTCTCTCTTTTTTTTTTTTTTTTTGCTTAAAATACTTCAACAAACTATGAGTTGAAAGAGTAAAAATAGAAAATGCCTGCAGAAATTTCATTCATTTCTATTTTGCTTGGGGGAGCCCAAGAGAGATAACAGGAAGAGAACAGGATGATAATGTTTTACAAGGGGCAAGTCACTTCACTCAGAGAAAAGAAAATGGCAGAAAGTGATAGGAAAGAAAATGTGATGTATACTTGATTTATAAACAGGAATCTAGAGAGATTATGGCCCTTGGTTGCCACTGGGATTGTGTATTCAGTGCTGAGTCTCTAAAAGCCAAGGGTAAGGGAGAAAAGAGCCTCCTATGAATTATTCTAATTAATTAGTTTCCAACAGATAACATGGGACAAAACTCAAGAGCTGCAAGATTTAGCAAATGGAGAAGAGGTAAAGAGAGACACTGACATAAACAAAAGGCAAAGTCTT
>NW_011888790.1:8430698-8432854 GCF_000151845.1 Pteropus vampyrus | reverse complement strand
CTCACTTATCTGCAGACTTGCCTTTGGCCAGCTAGAACCATCAAACCAGGGAATTTCTGTCCACTTTCCCAACCCCATCTTTGATTATCAGCCAATAATTAACTAACACGCTGGTACTAACCATATGTTTGCTTCAAGGGTTGGAGGAGGCAATTCGATGTGCAATTTATGTTTCAGATTACTCCAATGAGATCAGGATAAAGTTAATTTTTATCAGAGACTACATTCTTATATTGCCTTTTTTTTTTTTTTGCTACAGATTTACATTGCTTTTAACCCCTGCCCAATCCCACTTTCCTCATTCTTCTTCTTCCAAGACAATATTCCAAATAAACAATTGAAAAAAAATAATATCTTCCTCAGACTCTGCCTATAAGGACCTGAGAGAAGTGGTTCTAAGAAGCAGATTTTACATAAGCAATTGTGAAGTTGTATAATTTGCCAATTAGATGGAAATGAGGGATCATCACTAGTACTAGATAAAGTACTGATGGTTATAGTCATGAGGCAGTGTGATTACTCATACTTTTACCTGTGGTAAGTTGGAATGAAATGCACTAGCTGGTGCAAGTCTTGGGCAATTGAGAGGTATGGAGGAAAAGCTAATTATAAGGGCAATGGAATTGGAATGGCTGACTCATTGAAGAGAAAAAAATTACTGATTGGGTACTAATCAACATTTAAAAGCAAAGTGGGAAAATTCAGAAAACCTTGTAGGCAGCATTTAAAGAGACCCTCATTTTCTAAAGCATGTGGTCTAAAACAGTTAAAAGTCAGGCAAGGAATTTAATTTTATGAGTGGCAGAAATTTAAATAAGGCTAAATTCTAAACCTAAATAATTCTATTATATCAAATTCGGAGCCCCTATAGGGAAGAAGTGGGACTGTTAGACTTGAGATGAAGAGATATAGACAGGCTCATCTGAGAAACTTGAATCCCTAGATTCCCATGAATTCCTCTCAGCCTGAATTTTTAATTTTTGCATTCCTATCTTCTATTAATTTATATTGTATGACAGAATTTGTATTTGATTCTATTTTATTGATTTGATTTCTCTGCTAGACTTCTCCATTTTTATCTGTTCATTTTCTTGAAAATATTGGTCCCATTTACTTTAAATTTGTATTTAACTCCAATACCTAATTTTTCTGAGGATGTTTCTATTGTCTCTTTACTTTCTTTCTTTTTGGTCCTTTAATGGAGATAAGTTGTGAGTAGATGCTTGGCATTATGTATGAAAAACTATAGAGATATTACATTTTGTATTATATTAATTTTTAAAGAGGGCTTACTTTTGCTTCTTTAAGGTTGTTTGGCTACAAGCAAAGTGTGTTAATACAATACATGAAGCCAATAAGAAACAAGAAAGCAAAACGAAATTAATTTCACCATTTTTTCATTTGTTCAGGAAGACCTATTGGTCCTTGTAGAAAAATTTTGCCTACCTTTAAAAATGGAAGCTTATGACAAATTCTGTTATACATAAAATAGTCATAAAAGCATAAAATGTTCTACCTTCCCAAAATGAATTTTGAGAAATTTTTTGAAAGGCAAAATATTTTAGATGTTTGCAGTTGATGTGGGTTAAGAATATTGCAGTAACTGAACAGATTGAGTGTATGTGTACAGACTAGAAGGTAGAATGTGAGCCAGGAGAAATTGAAGCAAAATATGTTTGTTGGTGTAATTTTGATCAAAAGATCAAGAAGAAGGGCTAACAAAGCCACAAAATAGCTCCATAAAAACACATTAAAGAGGCTTTTGTAAAGACATTCCTCATAACAATGAAAAAAGAAGTCTGGCTGTGGACAAAGTGGATGTTGGGGGCCAAAGAAAATTACTAAACACCTAAACTAGTCATTGAAGGGTCTGTGAGAACTATTGGAAGTGGATGATAGTGAAAAAAAAGAAAGAAAAAGAAAACAGTAATTTTGTGGTTTGTGATAGCAATGAATAGCTGATGACTGCAATTCTATGAAGATTTTGTAGTGCCGTCCCATACCACAAACACAATCGGACTGTGTAGGAAGTGACATGACAAATTTCATCTCAACAATGCAAGCAGGTACTAAGTATAGGGTTTGTTGTTTGTCACAGCGGGGAATGGAGTTGAAGGTAGTTCTGCCAAACCTCACTCATTAAAGTGATGGTCACT
>NW_011888790.1:8412051-8430648 GCF_000151845.1 Pteropus vampyrus | reverse complement strand
ACAAATCATATTTTTAATGACTGGCATAACACAGAAAATGTACAGCTTAGCGAATTTTCAAAAAATGAACACAAATGCATAACCACAATTCAAATTAAGAAAGCCAACATCACCTACATCCTAGGGCTTCTCATTTGTCTCCTTCTGGTCTTTATGTCCATCTCCTTACATCAAAAGGATTAATATTGTCAGCTTTTGGTATCATAAAATATGCAATCTTTTATATTTGACTTCTTGTACTTGACATTATGTTTTGACTTTTATCCATGTGTGTGGCATGTAGCAATATTCTGTTCATTTTCTTTGATGTTTAGTATACCATTGTATAACTATAAGAAATTCCTTTTATTTTTTATTGTAGGAAGAAGATGACATATTTGGTCAAACATCATTTTCAGTATGCCTATGAGGGTGTTTCTTGGTGAGATTAGCATTTGAACTGGTAGACCAAGTAAAGCAAATTGCTCTCCCTAACATTAATGGCCAAGCATTTAATCAACTGAAGCCCTGAATTGAACAAAAGGGCTGAGTAAGAGGGAACTCTTTCTGCATGATTGCCTTGAACTGGGACATGGTCTTTTCCTGTCTTTAGATTCAGACTGAAAGATCCGCTCTTGTTTCTAAAGCCTGCCAGCTTTCAGACTTAGATTTCTATCATTGGTTTCCTTGGTTCTCAGGCTTTCGGACTCACACTAGAATGATACCATTGGCTCTCCTGGGTCCTCAGCTTGCTGACTGAAAATCTTGGGACTTCTTAGTCTCCATAATTAATAATATTTTCATATATATTTAATCTTATATCTACACACATATACACACACATACAAATATTTCCTATTGGTTGTGTTTTTCTGGAGAATCCTAATACACCCACCTGGCACACTTTTACTGGTGCATGTATTCCCATGGGTTACAACTTTCTCACTTATCTGCAGACTTGCCTTTGGCCAGCTAGAACCATCAAACCAGGGAATTTCTGTCCACTTTCCCAACCCCATCTTTGATTATCAGCCAATAATTAACTAACACACTGGTACTAACCATATGTTTGCTTCAAGGGTTGGAGGAGGCAATTCGATGTGCAATTTATGTTTCAGATTACTCCAATGAGATCAGGATAAAGTTAATTTTTATCAGAGACTACATTCTTATATTGCCTTTTTTTTTTTTTTGCTACAGATTTACATTGCTTTTAGCCCCTGCCCAATCCCACTTTCCTCATTCTTCTTCTTCCAAGACAATATTCCAAATAAACAATTGAAAAAAAATAATATCTTCCTCAGACTCTGCCTATAAGGACCTGAGAGAAGTGGTTCTAAGAAGCAGATTTTACATAAGCAATTGTGAAGTTGTATAATTTGCCAATTAGATGGAAATGAGGGATCATCACTAGTACTAGATAAAGTACTGATGGTTATAGTCATGAGGCAGTGTGATTACTCATACTTTTACCTGTGGTAAGTTGGAATGAAATGCACTAGCTGGTGCAAGTCTTGGGCAATTGAGAGGTATGGAGGAAAAGCTAATTATAAGGGCAATGGAATTGGAATGGCTGACTCATTGAAGAGAAAAAAATTACTGATTGGGTACTAATCAACATTTAAAAGCAAAGTGGGAAAATTCAGAAAACCTTGTAGGCAGCATTTAAAGAGACCCTCATTTTCTAAAGCATGTGGTCTAAAACAGTTAAAAGTCAGGCAAGGAATTTAATTTTATGAGTGGCAGAAATTTAAATAAGGCTAAATTCTAAACCTAAATAATTCTATTATATCAAATTCGGAGCCCCTATAGGGAAGAAGTGGGACTGTTAGACTTGAGATGAAGAGATATAGACAGGCTCATCTGAGAAACTTGAATCCCTAGATTCCCATGAATTCCTCTCAGCCTGAATTTTTAATTTTTGCATTCCTATCTTCTATTAATTTATATTGTATGACAGAATTTGTATTTGATTCTATTTTATTGATTTGATTTCTCTGCTAGACTTCTCCATTTTTATCTGTTCATTTTCTTGAAAATATTGGTCCCATTTACTTTAAATTTGTATTTAACTCCAATACCTAATTTTTCTGAGGATGTTTCTATTGTCTCTTTACTTTCTTTCTTTTTGGTCCTTTAATGAGGGATAAGTTGTGAGTAGATGCTTGGCATTATGTATGAAAAACTATAGAGATATTACATTTTGTATTATATTAATTTTTAAAGAGGGCTTACTTTTGCTTCTTTAAGGTTGTTTGGCTACAAGCAAAGTGTGTTAATACAATACATGAAGCCAATAAGAAACAAGAAAGCAAAACGAAATTAATTTCACCATTTTTTCATTTGTTCAGGAAGACCTATTGGTCCTTGTAGAAAAATTTTGCCTACCTTTAAAAATGGAAGCTTATGACAAATTCTGTTATACATAAAATAGTCATAAAAGCATAAAATGTTCTACCTTCCCAAAATGAATTTTGAGAAATTTTTTGAAAGGCAAAATATTTTAGATGTTTGCAGTTGATGTGGGTTAAGAATATTGCAGTAACTGAACAGATTGAGTGTATGTGTACAGACTAGAAGGTAGAATGTGAGCCAGGAGAAATTGAAGCAAAATATGTTTGTTGGTGTAATTTTGATCAAAAGATCAAGAAGAAGGGCTAACAAAGCCACAAAATAGCTCCATAAAAACACATTAAAGAGGCTTTTGTAAAGACATTCCTCATAACAATGAAAAAAGAAGTCTGGCTGTGGACAAAGTGGATGTTGGGGGCCAAAGAAAATTACTAAACACCTAAACTAGTCATTGAAGGGTCTGTGAGAACTATTGGAAGTGGATGATAGTGAAAAAAAAGAAAGAAAAAGAAAACAGTAATTTTGTGGTTTGTGATAGCAATGAATAGCTGATGACTGCAATTCTATGAAGATTTTGTAGTGCCGTCCCATACCACAAACACAATCGGACTGTGTAGGAAGTGACATGACAAATTTCATCTCAACAATGCAAGCAGGTACTAAGTATAGGGTTTGTTGTTTGTCACAGCGGGGAATGGAGTTGAAGGTAGTTCTGCCAAACCTCACTCATTAAAGTGATGGTCACTTTGTTGAGATTAATCTAAAAGCTATTTTTAAAGGATCCTGTTTTTATGCTAGAGATTTTCTATCTATTTCCTGAAACCAAGAGTATTTTGCTGTTTTTATTGTCTATGTACTTTTTCTAACTGGTTTCATTTGACAATCTTAAGACAAATAATGAAATAATAAAATAATAGCATTTTAAGAAAATGTTTATACATATAATACAGCACCCATTTAGCTATAAATTCCTAGTTACATTATATATACATATAAATATAAATACATATTCATAGTATGTAAGTTATATATATTTGTGTATATATGTGTGAACTTATAATGCAAAAGACAATTTCCCTCCTAATAAATTATTTAGCCCAAAATATGAAAAATTGTACACAGATAAATCACTTCTCATCAGAAATCATAACTGAATATTATTCTTTTCTTGCTATAATTTTAACAGTTATGTCTAACAAGAAATGTAAATTGAAAGCCTCCAGTATAATATACACTATTTTTTTGCCCCATGGTGACATTGGTTAATGAAATCCAGGAAGTTTCAGGCATACAATTTAACAGTAAGGCATATATACACATTGCATTGTGTGTTCACTGCCCATAGTTAGATTTCTTTCTGTCACCACACTGTCTTTTAAAACGAGGATAGAATAAGCACTATCCTTTCAAACAACAACTATTTAAATTATGTCCCATTGCTGCCATCTGTCAAATAATTAAATCTATGAGAATTCTGACATTAATGTTACTCCTTGGAAAAGTGAAATATATAACTTGCAAAACCATATACAGAAGCACTGATAGGATGATCAACTCTTCTCAGTTTTCCCCAGCTATTCTCAGTGTTAGCACTGAAAACCCCACATCCAGGATAACTCAGTCTCAGGCAAACTGGGGTGGTTGGTCATCATACTAGAAATAGTGGTAAACAAAATAAATAAAGCTCCTGCCTTTAAAGACTTTGCATTTAAGTTTTCAAAAACAGACAACAAAATATAAATGAACATATAAAACATATTCTTCCAAGTGCAGATAAGTGACTTATAAAGTGAAAAAGAATGAAATTCAGGATAACTCAAGGTTTTTACAGTAGCAACTCTGGGTGAGATTAAGAAAAAAATAATAATTCAATTTTAATTAAATGCTTACACTGGTGTCTCAAGTCAGCCACAGAAAGTACTCAAGACATTCGTGTTCTGTTCCCAGAATTGTCACTAATTAGCTGTGTGACCCTTAATAAACCACTTAACCTTTCTGAGCTTGAATTTCTTTACCAGCAAGTTAAGCAAGATGGGCAATTTGATCTCAAGGTTCCATCTAGGTCTAAAATTCTATAATAGAACCTTTACAACCAAGATTTACATCACTCGTACTTTGTCCTCAGACATAATAGACATCATGTCATCATGTCCAACTGCTATTCAAACAGTTAAGAAGTAGAAAATAATTGGCCTTTTGCCTTTGGAACAATGTTATTTATTGTTTCATCAGAACTATATGGTAAATAAAAAATTATTGTTGTGTCACATTTTACCTGCTGGGAAGAGATAGTAGCTAACAATGTAACTATTTACAGAAAAATGCATCTGTTGAAAAGAGTTTGGCTTCTGTGTGAAGTTGATGAGGGATTTTGTGCTAGATCATTTCCTCCTCATGACTTCTTAAAAAGACTTTCCATTTGCTGTGCAATCACTTAAAAAGCAAAGTGAAGTTTATAGTTTTGTATCCCTTGTGGCATATATAAGGGGGACGAAGAGTTTCTCAATGGTGGGATATTTAAAACCATTTAGGCTGCAATCACTAGCAATTATTTCCCCAGTGACTGTTCCAGGGCTCTTTTTATTACACAGACGGATTAAGCCCATACTCAGAATCAAATGATTTGGTTTGGAAACCAGCTCAGTTGCTTACTAGTTATGACACTGTGGACAGGAGGATAATTATTCTCTTTTATAAAACAGAGATAATATTTCCCATATTATAGAGTTGTTTGGATCTAAAGTGTGGTAATACAGTTTAACTGCTAAGTACAGTACTTGAAACATACTAACTACCCACTAAATGTTGGAACCATGATTATTTTAAAATCCCAAGCTGTTCCTGTTGGGCATATTAATAACAAAGCAATAGTTTACAATTTTCCATTACTGAGCAATCTTTTAATGTACCTAAGCAACTATATTATGACAGAGTATTTATAAATGTTGTAAATTTCATGATAGACTACAGGTCAGACCTTAAATTTCAGCTATTTGAGGTTTATTTATCTCTTCTATGTGTGACATAAATGCACATAATGAAGTAAATTTTTAGTTGAGAGTAAGTGTACATAGCAAATATTAAGTAATACTGGAACTATAAAATATGTAAACATGAGATGCATGTTTAACCTAACTAGTTGATAAGAAATATAAAATGGGGTTTAATCATTTTTAGAAAAAAAATCAAGACGTTCACAAATTATAAATAAAATCAATTATTCTTCTCTTTGTTATCTTGTTTTAATTATGAAAACTAGAAAATTTTTCACACTTTTCTGGAAAGAGAATTATTTTACACAGAAGAAAACAGTTGATTTGGAACAAGAAATAGTTTTTAAAACCCAAGCTCAAGATCAATGGCTTAAAATTTATAAGAACTTCTTTTTATGTAAGGTTGAAAAATCATTATTTTAGACGCTAATAAGGATTAGATAAACACAAATAAAACAAATCTCATGAAAGTTCTTTTATAGTACAAAGTAGAATGCACTCACACTGCTTTATGTTTTACTTTTGTTTATAGACTGGGTAGAGAAGAAAGTGAAATTTGAAATATTAATATCTAATTTTGCTATTTTAAGACGTTTAGCTCCCTGTGTACAGTTCCCATGACTTAATGGCATCTCTGAGTTTTCAAATCATCACCAATGATTACCAGTTTAACAATAAAAGGACATAAGTGCATTCATGTCATACTTCTGTTCCAAGAAGGAAGATATTTTATGATCACATAAATGACTTACTTCCAGGAAATATAGAGTATTTTTAAAAAATAGATCACTATAGGTCTCAGTCCAATAAATGAATTTGATATGACAGTGAAAAAAGGTCTACATAGAAAGATGTAAAACAAAACAAAGTGAAACAAAGGCTTTCTGTGGTATTTTTACATTATTCAAGATTTTATATTATTATAGATTTTTTTGTCTAAATTAATACTAATAGAAGAGCCTTCACTTAATTTTTTCTGCTCCTCAGAAATTTCCAGCTTTCTGCTCTCCTTCTACTAAAAGCACATATTAATTAGTATTTCCATTGTTTAAAAAATATTGGTATATTTTGGGAAAATTGTCACTAAAGATACATTGTCACTGTGTGTAAAGAAAACATAAACAGTGTATTCAAGAAAAGAAAAATTTTGTTCTTTTTGTGCTTGTAAAGCCATCAAACTTTAAAGGATTCCCATCTTTTCTCAATAAAATCTCCTTAGACAAAGATTATCCCTGTGCACATATAAATATTTCTTTATGATTTTTCTTAGGACTTCTTGGTGTCCTTTTCATATGCGTTTGGAAGGGGGAAGTTAGATTTTTGTCAATTGTGCTTAATTTTAGCAAAAGTACTATCAAACATAGAATTCAATTAAGTAACAGAAAGAGTGAGGCAGCACCTGAAAAAGACATTCAGATATAAGTATAAATAGTTATCTTGTGATGAGAAAATGTTGATTATCCATGTTTATCTATTTATCTATGCATCCAACTACAGTAACGGAAGTGAAAAAAAAGGAAAAGACAACTCCGTCCACCAAAATATTTCTGCTAAAGATGTTTACTTTATTAACTGCTAAAGCAAACACACATATCAAGAAGATATACAATATCCATATATACATATATATTTCTTTTATACATTATATATTTAACTATATTTTGTTTTCATATCTTTACTTATGAAATATATAAAATATTCAATTTCATATATGTTAACTTATAATAATTATTATTAATAGCTGAACAATGTTATAAAATATATCTCTAATTCTCAAATTTTAATAAGAATATAACTAAGGCTCAGTGAAAATCAAATCTTTCTCTCAAAAGTATGTAATTAGTGACTGTCCCCAGACTATATGGTATTAATTCACCAGTGTTTCTCAAACTTTTGAGGTCATAATTCCTTTTAATAAATAGAAAAATCTTATCTTTATCCTAGAAATTAAGATGCATCTTTTCTATCACCATATCTCAATTTGCTTTGTTTTGAGAAGATAGTATGTTCTCAGTATCCCTGCAGTCTAGAAGATTTTGTGCATCATGGCTTAATTTCTATTATTTAAAATATAAAAATAATACTTTCTATTTATAATATAAATTATATGATAATTTTTATGCTTTTAAAAGGCATATCCTCACCCTTTATAAAATTCCAATACCCTCCCACAGGGGGCTAAGTTATAGAAGCTCATGCCTCCTCTTCTCTTTCTCTGTACCATACTATTCTGTTATTCTCTGTCAGTGAAAAACCATCTCCTTCAATGGTCATGAAAGAATTTTGAAGTATCTCACATGTGCGGGTTTATCCTGTATTTACCCTGTTTTGGAGGTATTGGCATACCAGACTTGTGAAACTTGTTGTAATGACTTAAAAGTGGCTGTGTTTGAATGAAAAACTGGTATTTCATCATTAATAGAGCATTTGCTTTGTGTCAGGAACATGGCATACTTATACTATTCTAATGATCACAACATTAAATAGTATATATCACTATCCTGATTTTTTTTTTGAGATAAGAATATAAATAGGTTTTAAAGAAGCCTAGAAATTTCCCAAGGCACTGCTTCCAGAAATATGTGTTATGATTCCCTGACTTCAAAGTTTTCTGCTTTCTGCTATGCTATGCTATGTTATTAAGAATTCAAGGGTCACCTTTTGAAGTTTGGTTTATGACACTGGTACTCAGTGATGGGTTCTTATCAAAATTAGCTGGGGAATTATTAAATATACATATCCTCTTGGACCAATTCAGTTTTAATGAACAAGAATCTCTGGGTATTAGATTGTGGAACATGACAATTTTTAAGTCCTCTCCAGGTTACTGTTATGTACAGGTGTTTGGGTTCATTGACCTTCTTGGATCTGTGGATTAATAATTTTTATCAAATTTGGAAAATACTTGAAAATTATTTCTTCAAATATATTATTATTTCCCTTCTTATTCCCCCCTTTTCTTTTTGAACTCTTAACATTTGTAAGACATTTAATATTTTCCCACAAGTTACAGAGGTTTGTTTTCTAATCTTTTCCCTTTCTGGGATATTTTTTACAGTTGTTATTGCTATGTCTTAAATTTCACTGATTTCCCGCCCCCACCCAAACCTTCTAATCTGAACTAATATTTCCAGTAACTTTTTTTGTTTCAGATTCTGCATTTCTTATCATTACAATTTCACTTTTTTTATAACTTCTATTTCTCTAATTATATTAATTTATTTCCTTCAAGTAATTAAGACAGTCCTATAAGCAAAAGCTGATGGAGTTCATTACCTCTAGAATGTCCCTTACAAGGAATCTCCTTAGATTTAAACAAAAGAATACTAGACAGTAACTCACAGCCTGATAAAGAGATAAGGTTCTCTGGGAAAAGGAAACACATGAGTGAATATAAAAGTAAGCATTATATTTTTGGTTTCCAATTTTACCTTTAATTTACTACAGGCTACAAAACAAAAATAAATAAGAAAGTTATTATAAATCAACATTGATGCTAAGGAAGTGATTTGTGATTACAATAATAATATAAAGAAGGGAGGACGAATGTGTATATAAACAGAGTTTGTGATGCTTTTGAAATTAAAATTGATATAAGTTCAAATGACGTTGTTTTAAATTTAGCATGAGAAATGTAATATCCATGGTAACCATAAAGTCTTTAAAAATTATACACCCCAAAAGAAGGATATCAAAATGATTTATTACAAAATATCAACTAAATGCAAAGAAGGCAGGAATAATGAAAAGAAAGGACAAACTATATATGAGACCTATAGATAATACCTACAGAAAACAAAAAGCAAAATGGTAAAACTAAGACATTTCTTATCAGGAATTAATCTAAATGTAAGTGGATAAAACTGTTCAATAAAAAGGCAGAGAATGGCAAAATAAATTAAAACACACACACACACACACACACACCCTCACACAGAATCCAATTATATAATGTTTATAAGAGACTAAATTTGATACAATGATACCTGTAGATTAAAAGTGTAATAATGAGAAAAGATATTCCATGCAATTGTAAACAAAGGAGAGTGGGGATGGCTATAATATCATCAGATAAAATAGAGTTTAAATCAACAACTGTTAAGAGACAATGAAGAATATTATATATTGATAAATGTTTCAAATTATTAAGAAGATATAAAATTTATAAATATATATGTCAAATAACAGAGTCCCCCAAAATATACAAAGGAGACACTGGAGATGAATACACTTTCATGTAAAGAAACTAAAACAATAGCTAAACAAACCAAAAGGAGGTAGAGATACAGAAATAACAAAAAATGTAAAGTAAAAAAAAAAAAAAAACCATGATTAAATAATAAAACAATAATTCTTTAAAAAGTCAAAGAAAAATTTTAGTAATTATTTTTATAAATGGATAGAGTAGTAGACAGAAATTAACAATATCTATAAATATGATATAACTAAAATCTAATTAAAATCTAATTAGAAAGAAAAACCTATTTTCTAGGTAAATTTATTTGGCAAAATATAACTGAGAAGAAATAGAAATCTTGGAAAATGAATAGTCACAGAAGAGTTAAATCAATTATTAAAAGTTTGCATTAATAGGCACTGAGCCTACATAGTTACAGGGTTTGGCTTTAACTAATCTTTATAGTAAAAACACTTAGATCTTATAACGAGAACTCCAAAACACAGAAAAAATTTAGGAATTTACAGATAATGAATTGCATATAACTTTGGAACTAAAATCAATAAAGGTGAAAACATTAAAACAATGCTAGAAACCAATATCACTTTAGAACATTCATGCAAACATCCTGAATAATATACTGGCAACTCATAGTACAGTTATTCAAATAGCAGTGCATCTTATCCAACAAGTATTTGTTTACCTATTCAAAATGCTTCGATTTTACGAATTTTGCCAATGCCATTCTCTTCATTATTGGTTTCAGGAAAAAGTGTTCAGTGTTCACTAATTCAGAAATGACCTCTCTGATAGACTCTCATTCAGATAACAACTATAATCTCTGGACAAATTTTAAATAACAACTAATTGAAAAAACTGGAAAACAATAAAAAGTAAGCATACACTGGATGGCAGTCTACACTTAAGGGAACAGCAAAAGTTAGTATCTGATATCCTCATTTGTTTTTTTCCCAGAGTGTAAGCCTAGTCTAAAAAAGAGAAATAAATATTTTTTGGAGAAACATAATGAAATTTAGAGCCTATATTATGTGCATTCATAATATTTAGGATGAATTACAGATGAACTTATTATATGTAGGAAAAAATAGGAAAATATGACCTAAGATTTAAAAGAAAAGGTTATCAGTACAGGCTCCAGATGACCCAGATGTTGGAATTAGCAGACAAGCATTTTAAAACAGGTATTATGACTGTGTTCAAGGACATGTGCTGAGATACATTTTGAAAAGTTAAATAAGTGGAGCAATATATATTGTTTAAGGATTGAATATTATTATGTTAATTTTATCCTAAGCTTCAATACAATGCTGGTCAAAATTCTACTAAGCTAATTTTATATGAATTAAGACATATAAATCGGTTCTAAAATTTATATGAATTCAAATGACTTAGACACAACATCTCTGAAAATAAACCAACTTGAAGAACATATCCTACCTGATTGCAAAGCTTATTTTAAAGCTTTAGGAATTAAGACATGGAATTCTTGGCATAAAGATAAACAAATTGATCAATGATAGAGAATTAAAGTCTATGAATAGACTCACACATATATGGTTAATTAAATTCGACAACGAAGCAAAAACAACTTAGTGAAAAGAGGATAGTATTTTCAATAAATCATTCTGAAAAAATTAGGTAGCCATATATAAAAGCATAAGCTTTGATTCTTAACTAGCAACATATACCACAAATAAAACAAAAATGATTATAGATTATAGACTTAAATGTTCAATCTAAACTTTAAAATTTCAAGAAGAAACACAGAATAAAATTTTGTGATTTTTGGTTAAATTTTTCTTAGATATATCCCACGCACATAATCTATAAAAGATAATAACTGACAAATTGACTTTGACAAAATTAAGAATTCTGCTGTTTGAAAGTCACTAAGAGAATCATGGAAAAATATCACATATGTAATGAAAGACTTGTATCTAGAAATATAAAGATTTCTCAAAGCTTTATAATGAGAAAGCGATCAACACAATTTTAGAAATGGAGAACAGGGTAATAGTGTCAAGATGCTATTAAAGAATTTAGACAATTAAGTGACTTTGGTAACCTTGTCAGAGAAGTTTTCGAGTGGTAAAGATAGAACACAGAGTGCAATTTAGTTAAAGATTGAACAGTAACCCTAACACATAAAGAGCTTAGAAGTAATCACTTCTGCTTTACAAGAACAAATTTGATAAAATTGAAAATCAACAATTTTTCTTAGACCCATCAGAGAGCCAAGATCACAGCAGAAACAGCCAGCCTGAAATCTAGAAATACAGCTAAGATCTGCTTACAAGGAGCCATAGGCTGTCAGACCACTTATATGGTAATTTGACTACTTGCTGAAAACTGAGAGCGATATAGAATGAGACTGAGAAATTCTTGGTTCCCCAGGTTTAGGGTAGGCCCTATATTTACATGAGATTTATGTCTAGGAACCTCAGTATTTTCTTATGGTGCAAGTCCTAAAAATATCTCCTTATGTTTCTGGTAGGGGGAGTAAAAAAGTACTCATTGTGAAATATACTCACAGCATTCTCCATTAACAGAATTCTATGATACAAGGAAAAGAATTTATCAGAGCCTTATCCATCCTTCCTGGGAATGGATTATGTTGATAGTATAAGTGCTTGACATGAGGTAATGAGGATGGTACTTTAATTATGTCGTCTTGCTCCTCAAAACCTATTACCCTAATCTATTCATGAGAAATACATTAAACCAATCCCCTTGAGGGACATCCTACAAAATGTCTTACTATTGCTTCTCAAAATTGCCAACGTCATAAAAAACAAGGAAAGTCTGAGAAAGTATCACAACTTAAGGAGACATGAAAATTAAATGTTCTGTGGAAACCTGGATGAGATCCTGGAATGATAAAGGATACTAGGTAAAAACTAAAAAAAAAATATGAATAAAGTATGGACTTTAGTTAATAATGTACCGATATCGGTTCATTAGCCATGACAGTTAACCCTGTGAGGTGATCATTTAGATACCATGCACTTTTATCCATTGTACTCCATTACACTCAAGAGATGAAACTCCACCCAGTGAAAGTCCATCTGATAAAATTTCTCTAGTGTTTTAGTTACAGCATTTGGAGAGGATTACTTTCTAAAACCTTTCTAGTCAATACTTTTCTAAGCTACTAATTAAAGTTGTGGCAGGCAGAATAATGGCCTTTCAAAGATATCTGAGTCCTAATCCTCAGAATTTGTGAACATATCTTACATTGAAAAGGGGACTTTGCAGATTTTAGTAAAATGAAGAACTTTGAAATATGAAGATTACCCTGGATTTCCTGAATGAGCCCATTCAAATTACATGAATCTTTAAACTTTCCAAGCTGAGGTTGGAGTCAGAGGGATATACAACCATTAGTACATGGTTGGGGAGATATATAGTTGCTTGTTTTGAAGATGGAGGGAGGAGATAGTATGCCAAAGAATGCAGGAAGTCTCTAGAAGCTGGAATTCTGATCTATGGAAATATAAGGTAAAAATTTACATTGCTTTAAGTCACTAAGTGTGTAGAAATTTGTTACTGCAGAAACAAAAATACACAAAATCTTTTGATATATATGATTGCTAACATTTCTATAAGGTCTCTTTTCTCTCTCTCTCTCTCTCTTTTTTTTTTTTTTTTTTAAATTTCAGTAAGGATACATTGAGTAAAAGTGGGCAAAATAATCCAGGTCAGTAAAAAATGCTAAAACTTGAAGTGTAAATTTCTGACTGTTTTCACAGTGATTATGCAGGCTTTAGTTCTTTAAGTGAAATGATGGAGTTGCTACCCGGAGAGACCTGCATATTTTAAGTGTAGACTGCTGGGAAGGCCCATCTAACAACTGTGGTGTACTGATGGAGTACAATCTTCTCAGCTTAACAACAGAAGGACAAAATCAACTTCTGTGAAAACATAATGAGTCCACGGTTAGAGCCACAAATCAGAAATTAGCCGAACTGGACATGGAGTAGGAATAGGGTCAAGAGGGGAAAAATGTTTAGTACAAGACATGGCTGAGTAGGAAAGAGAATGAAAGTTCAAATACTATTGTCTGAAAAATATAACTGAGGCTAAAAGACTCTTTTGAGATTGTTTAGGGTTGCTAGCTCAGATTTTTCTAGTAGAAAAGGACTTTTGAGGAACACATTGACATCTAGCAATGAAGTCGTAATTTTTTGCAGCTTTGATATGTGACAGATGAAATGAAATGCCTGTTAAGTGTTCAATAACAGGCCATTGTTGCTAACAATTTTTTAGTTACAATGAATATTAAAATCTTCTGGCTCAGATAACCAGGAAGAAATATTTTATGTCTAATTACTTGTTATATGGATCTATACCTGATTTCCTAGACTTATTACAAAAAAAAAAAAAATGTCAAATACCTCATTTACAATTTCTTTCAAAAATTGATTACATGTCGAAATGTTAGTATTGGGTTTATTGAGTTAAAATAAATATATAAACCTGAGGGAGGTTGTTTCTTTTTTGAATTTTACTTTTATATCTTAGATAATCTCCTATTTTAGACAATAACTATGGTGGATGAAATAAACCACACATTTGAATGTATTAAGAAAAAGTTCTATATACCTCCCTGACCAAACTTGAAAGCTGCTACTGAAGCAGAGGTATCCCAAAATTATATTAAGAAAGAGAATTTCATTTCTCAAGAGTCTAGTATATTATCGATGGGTCATATTGAGACTCAATTAGCAAAGTTATATGAAAGGTAAGTAAACTTTTAAATCATAAATTTATCATGTCATTCTCCGGATTAAAATATCTATAACTAAAATACAATTCTAGCTTAATCACCAGTGATTCTCAATACTAAACTGCAAGCAGTTACCCTTAATGTATCCCATCTGCATCCAGTCATCCATTTCCATTTGCCTGAGATAAAATGCAGGCAAGAGGTCTTAGTAAATCAAGTCAAATCAAAATGGTATTAGCAAATTATATCAAATTGAATCAAGGCAAATAAATCAGGTTAACTTCTACAAAGAAAAATCCCAATGAGAACATTTTTTAATAAACAGAGTGAACAGAATATGGGAATTACATATTTTTGATATGTCTTTCACCAAAATTACTTTCTATAGTTAGGTCTTATATTTATTATGGTTGATTTCAGGCAATATGATCACATCCTGATGATACAAAACCTAGCTGTTTTGTATTTACAGAAATTGTAAAATTTGTACAAATGCCGCTTTACTCTAATATTATCTTCCTTGAATTTATTTATCTCGACTTTTCTTTGATACTAATGGATTTGTTAAGATTTATTTTGCTAACATTTGTTAGTTTCTTAACATATTTACAACTTTTTGTTTGCTTTGACTTTTAACTCTGGTCTTAACTGACTTCAAAAACTCTTTCCCTTTCCAAAATTCAATTTAACATGTAGTTATTATGACTTTGTGCTCATTTTTGTTTATCTTTATAATATATGCACTTGTAATAGAATATGTGATTATTATGTCACATAATTACACTGCTCACTCGTATCAAACTTAAGGAAAAAATGTAAATTTCCATAATTTTAATTTATTAAGCCTCCTGTTAAAAGTTATTGTTTTATAGTCAACTTTAATTCACATTATACTTTATTTAATTTTATTCACTACGTTAACATAAAATCATGATGTCTGCAAGAATCATACTTTATATTTGTTCATTTATTTGGATTAATATATATTACTTCTTCATCCTGTTTTTTATTGCCTTTTACTACTTTTCTTTAAATCTAGAAATGTGTGAAATTTATTACTAAAGTCTTTTTCTTTGCAACTGGATTCTGATTCCTATAAAATAAAAACAAAAACAAAAATGAAAACAACAAAAAAACTCTACCCATTTTCTATTATTAATCCATATTACATTACCCTTTACTTAGAGATTAAAGATTTTTAGATTATTTTAGATTAACTAAATTTATTTAGATATTATATATAAAATCTTTTTAACCTAGCCGTTTTGTATTTACAGAATCTATAAAATTTGTATTTAGAGAAACAACACTTCTTTTAAAATAAATTATCTAAGACCCTGTATTTAAGTTCTGAACTGTATAATCAGTATGTATAAAAAATATTTCCTAAATATAATATGATCTATAGGTGCAATTACACATTTTAAACAGAAATGTAATTTAAGAATTAGATTCTTCAGTTAAAAAATATTTACAGAATATGTTAAGCATGTAAAGCACTTCTATTTTATTTAAAAAGCATTAGCTGTATCTCACTGAATTAATTTCATGACTAACAGTAGATCAAGGCCAACTATTTGAGAGGCATTTGAAATAAATCAAGGTTCATGAAGTATAAATATGTTCACAAAAGGATGAGAATTCTACAAACTTTGGAGAAAAAGTACAGAGAAATAGTGGATAAATTCAATTTGCAATTAGTCTAAAAATGGGAACTGCAGTCAAATATGAAAGTTATGTTTTGAATTTTTATCTATACACTACTGTAAGGTGTTATATGTATTTAGGAGGGAAGTAAACTGATTACATTTTTGTTTTAGACACTTATTGTCTGCAGTGATAGGGATGGATTTGAGCTAGGAGAAGATAGAGAAAAGAGAATTCTATTGAATAATGAAAGGCAAAGGTTAATGAGGATTCAAATGGTAGAAGTAAAATGAATGACATTGAAAATGATAGAAAACATTGAAATGTAGGATAAATAAAATTCAATAATTGATAAAATATGTTGGGTGAAGGAGAGGGAAGAGTTTTCTATAATTTGGGGGGTTTTGTACCTGAGAGATGACTATATCCAAAAATTGCAACACTAGAAGGCAGGTTTCTAACAGAAGAATGTTCGACCTTTATTCTCATTGAATTTAAGTAGTTGTCTCTGTGACTTGACAATTGTAAAAGTATTTTTGGCTTTATGATTTCAAAATACTCTTTAATATTGGAAAAATGTCACTTTTAATAAATGTCTATGTAGCAATAATAGAAAAAATATTTCACTTAATCTGCTAGCACAATTAGCGAAATTATAAAGGGCATGTAAACTTGATAATAATTCATAATTGTCATTTTAATCTTAATCTTTGTTGAAAGTAAAATAAAATGTTATAATCTTTAAAAAATAAAATTGGCAATTTTTTTTTCAAGATCCAGTAATTCAATGAAACTGCATATGTGAAGAGTACCCGCAAAATACTATTTAACACCTGAAAAAAACTGGCACACAAAACATCCATTAATTAGTAGTTTTGTTTTTTTCTACAACTATGAGAATGTTCAAATTTTTTAAAACACAGAATATATGTCTTTGATATCAATTATACTTATAGTTAAATCTAAATAATAGCTTAAATAATTGCTTTAAAATAAAGCAAAGCATTTAAATATATTAAAAGTAGAAGACTGGAAATGAGAGAGGGAGAGAGAGAATTGGCTTTTAGCTTATGCAGTTATGGAAGCCAGGAAAAACCATGATCTTCTATCTGCAAGCTGGAGAATAAGGAAAGCCTGTGGTAAAATTCAGTCCAAGTATAAAAGCCTGAAAACTGGGAGACTGATGGTATAAATCCTGGTATGAGTCTGAATGCCTGAGATCCAGGAGTGCCAACATCCAAGGGCAGGAGAAGATAGATAACACAGCTTCAGCAGAGAGAGCTGATTGGTCCTTTCTCTACCTTTTTGTTCTATTCAGGCCCTCAATAGATTGGATGATGCCAATTCTCATTGGTGAGGGTGATCTTTTTTCAGTCTACTGATTCAAATACTAATATTGTCTGGAGATATCCTCAGGGACACATGTAGAAATAACGATTTACCAGCTATCTGGACATCCCTTAGTTTGATCAAGTTGCCATATAAAATTACCCATCATATGAATAAAATATGATCTCACAAGCAAACAAGCAAAGAAGTTAAGACATACCATTACAGATATGTGATGGACAGCCTGGCGGTGGGAAGAAAGAGAGTCAAAATTAAAGCAGAAGAAAGAGGAGATAGGTTGAGACAACTAGACTCCCCACCCAGGGTCATTGCTGCTGCTTACCAGAACACTCTCAAACAAAATCTCTAGTGGGGAACATATAAAAGAAGGTCCTGTGCTGCTGACTCTGATTTATTATTAGAACACTTACTAACAGGTAGCATATGATTCAGGCTTACATCTTTGGGATTTGTAGCTATGTACTGCATGGCTTCTGCTTTGCCTCCTTTAAGGGCCTGGGGATCAAGATTATTAAATTTATTGGCATATGAAATTTAAGAAAGGAACTAGAAATCAAAGCTAGATATTATCAAGACCCTCTGATATAACATTCAGCATTTTAAAAACAAATTCTCAAATGTATCTTCTAAGTAATACAGCCATCTTTATTTTCTTCATCATCAGTATTTAACGATAACATTATGACACCTTTTGAATAATGAATATTGCAACTGAAGATTATATCAATATTATAATTGTGAATAGGTGGTCATTTCTGTTTAAAAAAATCCATTTTGAAGAATAGTTGGAAGCTGGGAATTCTAGGTGGGTTTGATATATTTCTCTTAATGTGATAATGATCTGAGAATAAAAGATACATTTCCAATAATCATTGAAATTTTCAAATTAATTTCCATATTAATAAAATTAAGTACTAAATAATAGAATTGATTAAAACATTTATGACTACTTTTGTTGTAAACACAAAGCAATTAATATAAGCATGTACCTTAAAAATAGACATATTTCTTAGAATCTACTAGCATGTCTAAAATGATATTTATCGATATGTCCTAATATGACTGAAAATAGACACTTATAGATCTTGAGCCTGGAAAAAAGTGGCAACTTTGTGAAAATGTACTTAAGTGTGTTATCTTCCTATTAACTTACAGGGCTTTTGCTTATTACATGTTACTGCAAAGAACTAATTCTGCCTGTTCTAGAATTAATGAGGTAAATGCCTAAATTAACAAAAAGAAAGATTTTAAATAAACAACCAAACTTTACACTGCAAGGAATTAGAAAAAGAACGAACTGAGGCTAAAGGTACAGAAGAAAAGAAATAATAAAGATTAGAACAGAAAAATAA
>NW_011888790.1:8401760-8412001 GCF_000151845.1 Pteropus vampyrus | reverse complement strand
AAATTAATTTCCATATTAATAAAATTAAGTACTAAATAATAGAATTGATTAAAACATTTATGACTACTTTTGTTGTAAACACAAAGCAATTAATATAAGCATGTACCTTAAAAATAGACATATTTCTTAGAATCTACTAGCATGTCTAAAATGATATTTATCGATATGTCCTAATATGACTGAAAATAGACACTTATAGATCTTGAGCCTGGAAAAAAGTGGCAACTTTGTGAAAATGTACTTAAGTGTGTTATCTTCCTATTAACTTACAGGGCTTTTGCTTATTACATGTTACTGCAAAGAACTAATTCTGCCTGTTCTAGAATTAATGAGGTAAATGCCTAAATTAACAAAAAGAAAGATTTTAAATAAACAACCAAACTTTACACTGCAAGGAATTAGAAAAAGAACGAACTGAGGCTAAAGGTACAGAAGAAAAGAAATAATAAAGATTAGAACAGAAAAATAAATTAGAAACTATAAAAGCAATACAAAAGATCAATAAAAGAGTTCTTTTGGTTTTTGAAAGGATAAAATTGACAAAATTTTAGATAAACTAAGAAAAAGAGAAGACAAATAAAATTAGAAATAAAAGAGGACAGGTTACAACTGATACTGCAAAATTACAACAGATTAGAAGAGACTACTATAAACAATTAAACGACAACAAAATAAAAACCTAGAAATGGATAAATTCCTAGAAATATGCAAACTCCCAAGACAAATCATGAAGAAATAGAAAATATGAATAAACCTATAACTATTAAGAGAAGATTTAATCAGTAATGAAAAAATCCTACCAAAAAAAGCCCAGGACTAGAGGGCTTCATTAATTTCTACCAATGCCAATCCTTCACAAATCCTTCCAAAAAATTGAAGAGGAAAGGACACTTTCACCTTCTTTTACAAGGTCAGCATTACCCTGATAGTAAAGCCAGACTAGAACACTGTAAGAAAATGAACAGTCAGTATTTCTGTTTCATATAGATGTAAAATTCCTTAACAAGATACTAACAAGCCAAATTTAACAACAAATTAAAGGAATCATACACCATGATCAAATGAGATTATCTCAGAGATACAAGATGATTCAATGTATGCAAATTAATAAATGTAATACACTGTATTAACAAAATGAATAATAAAAATAGTATGATCATCTAAATAGATGTAGGAAAAGCATTTGACAAAATTTGATATCTTTTCACGATAAAAGCTCTCAAATTGTGTGTAGAAGTAATATATTTCACTTAATAAGGACACATATAACAAGCCCACAGCTAATATACTCAGTAGTTAAAAGCTAAATGCTTTTCTTTTAATATTGGGAACAAGAAGACAAAGAATCTCACTTTTACCGCTTCTGTTTAACGTAATAATGAAGTCTTAGCCAGAGCAAGTAGGTAAAAAAAAAAAAAAAAAAGGCTGAAAAGCTATCCAACTCAGAAAGAAAGAAGTAAATTATCTCTGTTCACAGAACACAAAAAAAGACAAAACCAAAAACACTATACACATGCATGCGTGCGCACACACACACACACAAACCTATTAGAACTAATGCAGGAATTTAGTAAAATTTCAAGATATAAGATCAATATACATAAATCAGTTGCATTTATATACACAAAAATGGACTACCAGAAAAAAATGAAGAAAGCAAAACCCATCAACACTTAGCATTGATATTTAAGAATAAATTTTGCCAAGGATGCAAAAGACCTGTACTCTGAAAACTGTGACACTGATGAAATAAATTAAAGTAGACACAATTAAATATTCTCAGATTGGAAGAATTAATGTTGTTAAAATGTCCATAATACCTAAAGTGATCTCTGGATTCAGTGCAATTTCTATAAAAATTCCAAAGGCATTTTTCACAGAAATAGAAAACAATGATAAAATTTGTATGGAACCATAGAACAACCCATATGGCCAAACCAACCTTGAGAAAGAAGAACAAAGCTGCAGGTATTTTACTTTCTGATTCAAATTATATTACAAAGCTATATTTATCAAAACAGCAGGCTATTGGTACAAAACCAGACACAGAGACCAATGCAACAGAATAGAGAGCACAGAAATAATGCCACACATATACAGACAACTAATCTTTGACAAGGGCAGCTAAACCATGCAGTGGAGAAAAGGATAGTCTCTTCAATAAAAAGTAATGGGAAACTGGATAGACATATGCAAAAGAGTAAAACTAGGTCTCTATCTTATAGCACTTATAAAAATTAACTTGAAATGAATTAAAAACTTAAAAACCTGAAACCATACATCTCCTATAAGGAAGCATAAGGGAAAATCTCCTTGACATTAGTCCTCTCAATGATTTTTTGGATATGACACCAAAAACAAAGGCAACAAAAGCAAAAATAAACAATTAAGCTTACATCAAACTAAAAAACAAAAACAAAAATAAAACAAACCAAAAAAACTTCTGCATAGCAGTCAAGAAGATCAAAAGATATTCTGTGAAATGAGAGAATATATTTACAAACCATATATCTGATAAGGTGTTAATATTAAAAATATATAAGCAACTCACACAAATCAATAGGAAAAGAAAATTTAAAAAATGAGCAAAAGACCTAAATAGAAATTTTTTACAAAGAAAATATACAAAAAGCCAACAGGTACATCTAAAAGATGCTGATCACTAATCATCAAGAAAATGCAAGTAAAAACCACAATATGCTTTCACCTCATCAATTTGGATGGTTATTATCAAAAAAGACAAAAGATATATTTTGGTGAGGAAATGACAGAAACAAAACCCTTGTACACTATTGGTTGGTGGGTATGTTAGTAGTACAGCCATTATGAAAAAAAAAGATAAAGATCCTTTTAAAAGTTAAAAATAGAACTATCATATCATCCAGCAATCCCACTTCTAGATACATATCAGAAGGAATCAAAATCAATATCTTATAGAAACATATGCACTTCCATGTTTATTTCATTTTCTTAACAATTGCCAAGATATGGAAACAATCTAAGTGCTCATATGTGAATGAATAGATTTTAACAAATGTGGATATTATGCAATAGAATATTATTCAGCCATAACAAAGAGGGAAATCTCACTATTCGCAACAACATGGATGAAACAAGGGCATTATGCCAGGTAAAACAAGCTAGGCAGAGAAATACAAATACTATGTAATACCATTCTTATATGGAATCTTTAAAAAAAAAGTTTAATTCACAGAAACAGAGAATAAAATGGTAGTTACCAGAGGCTGGAGGGTGGGGGATGTAGGGAGAGGTTGGTCAAAGAGTACACATTTTCAAGTTATAAATTAGTTTTGAGGATCTAAAGTACAGAATGGTGGCTATAGTTAATCATATTGTATTGTATTCTTGAAATTTGCTAAGAGAATAAATATTAAGCATTTTTACCTACCCCCCTAAAAAAAGAAAAGTTAACTATATGAGGTGATATATGTGTTCATTAACTTGATAAAGGTAATCATTTCACAATATCTAATCATCACATTGTATACTTTACTATTACAATTTTATTTTTCAATTTTTGCTTCATATATTTTTTAATTTGATAAAAAACATCAAGTCAAATAATTAAAAAATGATGGCACAACACATTTTTTTTCATTTTCTCTATATCTAATGTTATTTTAAGTTCTGGTATTAGATGAAAAAAAGAAAGTATTCTCCTTATTTGTCTTATGGAATAGCTGAGTAGCAGAACCTATTATTTTGATTAACAAACATTTGGTCCATGCCAAAATGTTCACAGAGGTATGTGGTTCACACTCAAAGGTCCTTGATATTTGGTCCTGTCTAAAGTGTCCATGGAGACATTTGTTCTGCACAGTTAATATAAATCCTGCTGTTCCATAAAATTCAAACTTGGATCCATGTATCTAACCCCATCTGCACTTACCAGCTAGGCTACCAAAAGCAAGAAGGGTTATTATCAGCAATACAGCCAAAACACAATAATTGGACCAACAAAACATGAGTATTTTTATGTTTTAATTCTGTTTATCAAAAGTATAAATAAAAGTTGTGTGCTATTTGAACTCAGGAATGTTTTCTAAGTATGGATGTTTTAGCTAGCACCATATTTCAGGGACCTTTTGCCATGAACCAGATGTCTCTGTGGATATTTTGGACAGGACCAAATATCTTGCAATGATTATTTTGGGTTAAATTTTGAACTAACATTCAGAATGGGTTGTCAAAACTCATGCAAATTAAAGATCATAATATTACCAAATGTCAAATGTAATAATTTTAAGATTAAAGACAACCAAGAGGCACAGAAGAAGCAGAAAGAAGTCTGGGCATTGAGAGCAATTTCCTGTCTTTCTACACGAGTCGTGTACTACTTGCCCAGAATGAAAAATGAGGTCCCCGAGTCAAGAGTCTGTGGGGTCATCTCACATAGCAAGGAGGGTTTAAATTGTGAAATATCTCCATTGTATACCACAGAGAGTTATAAAACTTAGCGTGTCTCATAAATCCATAGATGGTGGCTATCAACTATAAGTAACCTTTGCTAGGGATATCTTGCCAAGAACATTCTGTAGGTTAGAACTTTTACAAATATCATTAGTTTAATCATTCAGAGTTCAATCTGACAAAGATATTTAGAGTAGATCACCAGTAGGTTTTATTCCTGGTAGCATGCCCCAGTAAGAGAAGTAAATAGAGTACAGATCAGGTGGTTGAATTCCTTCCTCCCCAGGCTCATTGGTGATAAAATAAACTTGAAGGAGGGCCTATCATGGGATAATCTGTTGTAGAGTCTGCTAAAGTGGAGGCAAAAAGCAGCCAGCTTTAATTCACAATAAAGTCTAGCTTACTAATAACCCTTATAACACTCTCTATTTTTTTATTTAGATAATAAAAATAAATAGATAGGCAATCTTAAAAAAAAAAAAACCACTGGAAATAGCTGAAGAGAAAAAATAAAAATATAGACAAAAATAATAAATACAAATGGCTCTTATAATTATCTAAAAAAATAATGATGATAAGCAAAGACTTTGACAGTTTGACTGCTTTGATTATAATACATAGTACGTTAAGAATACTTGAAGAGAAAAGCGATATGGAAGAAATTTCTTCTCCCCTCAGAATCAAGAAAAATAAGCTGTTTTTTATCTTTAAATCCCAGAAATCTGTGTAGGAGGAGCCAAGCAATAAGATCTTTTTAAAATTTAAAAAGTATTCTAATACAACTTTTCTCAATTTTATCATTCTCATTATCATCTATAATTGGATTTGAGGGCCTTTTACAAAGCCAACTAAATGGAGATATTTAACATTTGTGATTACAATCCTTTTTTTTTTTTTTAATAACATTTGTGAAATTTAGTTTTCTTATTAGTATTTCTTTTGACCTTAACAACTACAGCAGCTGAGTGGATAATAAATAGTATAATATACAATAGTTTTGTTAACTTCGTTTCTGTTTATCTTAAAAAAACATGATCTAAATTCTGATATTTTTTTTAACTTAAGTGTGAAATGGGATTTTGTACTAAAATTTGATGAAGGCAGTATGTCTCACCATCAGTAAAGTTAGAGTGCATCATTTTTATGTTGATAATTTTACTTCACAATTTTATCAATTTATACCTTTGATTTTTAGTCTATTACAAAATTGGCTTTTTCCTGTAGATAAGAATAAAAACAGTACACAACAAAATAGTATATTCTCTTGACAGAGAAATCAATTTTTGAGGTATATTTATATTTATATTTGAGTCTTTATTGATATCTAGAGAGACATGTAGATATAGGCTATTATTTCTAGTAAAAGAGTCTTTTACTTCCATGGCATATGGAATAAAAATCTGTATGGCCTTTTCAAATTACCCATGTCAACTAATAATAAAATCAGAAATTGTTTAGTTCCACTGTGCAGGAGGTGCTGCCCTAAATTTTTTATTTATTACCTCTTTTTATAGCACTAGAATTTTTCAAACTTCAGTAGTGCTTATAAGAAAGTAATTATAGACATTTAATGGAATTAAAAACATTTTATTAAGGTAATGTTCCTATGAATAGCATGTCAATATAAAATTTCTTATGATTATAGTTCTTTGAGTTATAAAAAGAAGAAAAATGTATAATTATTTATAAGTACCAAAAATAAAATTAACAAGAGTAATAAAAGTAACTGATCATATTTTCCTAAAGACATCAATTAATTTTTTATTTATCTTGTTTATAAACCTGATTTTGGTTTCAATAATATCATTGAAAAAAATGCATATTGAAAGTGAATGGTGTATGACATAGTATTGATATAAAATTTTTGTTGTTAGCATAGTGTAATCAGACAACATACACAACCAAAGAACAATTAAATATATTAATTTTAATTATGTGTTACTGAATCTTGTTATTAACATTCTCATTAATATAAAGGTATGTTTAGGAGTGTAGCATTATGAAAATATGCCAAATGTACATTACCTAATTATTAGTAGAAATAGAAAAGATAGTAAAAGTTTTTAAGTTTTGACTTGAAAATGTTGTGCCTGCAATCCATGTACTTTAACTTTAACCTATTCTGTATTCTATTTTTAATTTTTTACTTTTTTTGAGTTAGGATTGCCTGGATACCATGTATCATGTAATGACTCAAATCTTCTCTTTTCCTCTACTTGAACTTCTGAAAAAGTGTTCATATAGTACATTATGATGTCATTTAGGCAAACACAGTAGAGTATACTATAATTAAATGTGCTAGAACATGCTTTCTTTTGGGTTGTCATGATAAAATATTACAGAATATGCTGTTTTTCTTTTGTAGATGACATGTAACTCTAAGTTAAAGAAAACTTGTATTTCACTGTTATACCTCAAAAATACATGAAAAAATGATGATTAAATGTAAAAAGAAATACTAGGATATTATATGTACTATCTAAAAAACAAACAAAAATTTCTTTGTTATTTTTATTTTTTTTAATGTTTACATTTTCCATCAGCCTTTACATTATTCAGCACTTCAAAATGGAAAATTTTTCCTCTTGGCATAAATGTTCTCTATATTCTCCCATAATGTCTACTCTAAAAGTGACATTTAGCTAGATAATGCCTTTATAAGGGTGCTTAAACAGACAATAATAATGCTTGAAGCAGTTCTGATGGGGTTTATACCACATCATATAATATTTTAACAACTAAATTATATGCAAAATAATAGAGAAATAAAAAATGGTAATGTCGCTTTTGTATTTAACTAGAATTGTCTTGAAGTTGTAGCCGAGTTACATGTGTTCAAATGAATCCAGGTTGAAATTTCAGTTATGCCACTTAGAAATATTGTGACTAAGGAATTTCTTTAGTCAATTGGAGACTCAATTTATTTACACATAAAATATGATAGTACTACCTATATATTATTTTGAAAATTAAAATGATTAATTACATTGTACTTAAGACAAAGTTCTATATGACCCAGAATAGGCATTTATTAAGAGAGTTATTGTTATTAGAAACAGAATCTGTGTCTGGTCTCTTGAGAAAAATTAGCATTCAGTCTCTTCTTTGATCAATAGAAATGAGGAGATCAAAGTACAAAAAAGAGACCTGTTTTATCACATTTGTAAATAACTTTTATACGAAAAAGTTTTGTGCCGTTAGTTATTTAGAACTAAGGAATAATCTTCTCATGGAAACAATCTCTTAGACAAGCCCATAGAACTCTAGGCCATAATGTAGTTGAAATAATGTATAATTGCAATGAAAAAAGTCAGAAAATAATACTGTTGCAATACTACCAATTAAATGAAACAGAAAAAAATTAGTTCTTTTAATTAGATTTTTGGGTTGTCTAAAAACATTTAATTAAAAGATGAAGGAACGACCACCCAAGACTTCTGTAGAAATTCTAAGGGTCACTTTATGGCATTTTTAGAGCCTTTAGAGGGTAATTACACTATTCATTAAAGCTAATCTGACTTCACTTTGTTTGTTACTTCTTTCCAATTTTTCCACTTCAAATAAAGTAGATAATTAAGAGGAAAAGAGAAAATGAATATAGAGGAAATATTCTGATATCAGAAGAGAAAAGGAGCTTGGAATAGAAAAAAAAGAAAAGCCAGGTTATAGAATAGGTGAGTAGATATTTATTGAGAAAGGAAAGAGGAGAGAGAAAGACTGAAAGGAAGAAAGAGGTACAAAGGAAAAGTAGAAAAGAAAGACAGAGAAATAGAATTTGTTGAACAATTATATGCAATGTGAAATATAGAAAAAAATAAAAAGAGTTAATCTGCAGTATAAGAATCTGATTATAATATGAAGCAGCCTATCGAAAGTATAATATTTCATTAATATCTTATAATTTCTAAAAATTTATAATTATTTTGCATTCTATAAGAAAAATGTGAACATACTGGGAATTAATGATTTTTATTAGATATATCAAAGAACTGTGGTCATGGGACAAACTGCCACCCAGAAATCTGGAATTCAGGAGAATACTAAGAATGATAGTCTGGATCAGCTCACTTGGAGCAGAAGCTCTGGAATCATATACTGATAGGAATGCTTACAATCCTGGGACACAGACTAAGAAACTCTGGAGGGCCCAGTTTAAGGGGCCCATACGCTTGTGAGTTTACCTATTGGAACATTCCTGGATTCTCAATGTGATAATCCTAGAAAATCCCCTCATGTTTCCTGTTTTGAACAGGTGGGTGGTGGGACATAAACATTTTAAAAAGTATTGAGAGTATTCTATATAGTAAAGTCCTATTCTATAAAGAAAACTAATTTTCCAGGGCCTTACTTTACTGGAAAGGGGGATATTTACCAACTTCAGCCCTTCTGGCTTTCCCATCTTATCTAAGATGAGGAAAAAGAAAGCTAAGAAAAAAAGCCAAGAAACACTTCTGATTGTCACAGCTGCATACACTTAAACCTACTAAGAGATTCAATCACAAGATTACAGAACATTTCTACTCTCCCCACCTTACCACATCAAAAGGGCTTCAGTACAGCAACTGTGGTTTATAATGGAAAGAAATGCACTACAGACTATAATTAAGAAAAAGTACTTAGGAAAGCCCAAAGACAACAGGGAGGAAAAAAATCCAAGGACACTGCAGGAAACAGAGGCCTCTGACATGTACAACTACAGCAAGTTTTAAACACATCCAAGCTTCTATTTTGATTGCCATAAAACCTCACATTATAGGCCTTTTTACCCCAGTTTTTATTACCTGGTATGTCATGTCTAACTTTTGACCAAAAAAAAACAACAAAAAAAGGCATATAAAAAGGCAATAAAACATACAGTCTGAAAAGACAAAGCAAGCATCAGAACCAGACTCGTTATGACACATTTTGAAATTACCAATAGATAGAAAATTTAAATATGATTGCTATATTAAAAGCGCTAATAGAAAAAAACAACAAACAACATGCAAAACAGAATTTTAAATGTAAACAGAGATAAATTCTAAGAAAAATTATAAAAGAAACATTAGAAATCAATAACACTGTAACAGAATGGGCTCATCAGGAGACTCAACAGAAGACAGAATTCAGCAGAAAAAGAATCTAGGATCTTGAAGATAAGGGAATTAATTTTTCCCTAACTGAAATGCAAAGAGAAAAAAAAGAATAAATTAAAAACAAAACAAAACATTCAAGGACTGCGAAATAGAAGTAAAAGATGTAGCATTCACATATATTTATAATTGAATAGCAAAAAGAAAAGAGAGAAACAGAAGAAATATTTAAAGCAATAAAGGTAAAATTCTCCAAAGTTAATGGCAAACCACCTAACTACAATTCCAAGAAGCTCAGAATACAGCAAGCAGGGTAAATACCAAACAATGTACAGCTAGACATATCATATTCAAATTGCAGAAAACCAAAAACAGAAAGAAAATTGTGAAAGAAGTCAGAGTAAAAAACAAAACAAAAGAAAAATGCCTTACCTATTGAAGAACAAAGTAAAAAATACATTAAACTTCTCTTGGGTCACACAAATGAGAATAGAATGGATCAAAATATTTAAAGTTTTGAAAGAAAAAATATCAATCTAGAATTCTATATGCAGCAAAATTATTCTTCAAAAGTTAATGAGTTAAAGATGTTCCTGGGCAATATTGAGAGAATTCATTATAAGTAGATGTGCCCTTAAAGAAATATTAAATAAGTTCTTCAGAGAAAAGGAAATGATATAGGTCAGAAACTCAGCTGAATGTAGAGAAAGAATATTGGAGACAGAAGGTTATAATGTA
>NW_011888790.1:8387434-8400249 GCF_000151845.1 Pteropus vampyrus | reverse complement strand
ACCCCTTTAAATGTAAATGGCCGAAATACGATAATTAAAAGACAGAGACTATCAGAGTGGATTAACACAAACAAACAGAAAACAACAACAATGACAAAACAAAACAAAAAAAAAAACAAGACCCAACTATATGTTGTCTAGAAGATATCTACTTTGAATATAAAAACCAAGATAGGTTAAAAATAATGAAATAAAAAAATATGCTAATCAAAAGAGAATAGGAATTACTATATTAATTTCAGACAAAGCAGACCTCAGAGAAAGGAAAATTATTAATGATAAGGAGCACTGTCAAATGATAAAGTAGCCACCTCTCCAAGAAGATAAAACAAATATGTAGGTATTCAACAATAGAACATCAAATTATATGAGGCAAAAACTGATGGAACTACAAGAAGAAATAGATGGACTACTCTTACAGTTGAAGATTTTAACACCTATTCCTCTTTCAGTAATTGATATCTTATAGACAGAAAATTAAGAATAAAAGGTGAATTGAGCAACATCATTATCAATGTATCTAACTGACATTTATAAAATGCTTCATCCAACAACAGCAGAATATACGTTCTTCTCAAGAATACATGGATGATTCAACAGATAGAAGACACTGTGAATCATAAATCACACTGTCAGAAACTTAAAAGAAGAGAAATAATATGAAATGTTTTTAGACCACAATAGAATTAAATAGAAATCCATAATAGGATAGCTAAAAAATCCAAAAAAAAAAAATTTGGAGATTAAACAACACACTTTTTATAATATCTGGGCCAAAGAAGAAATATGAAGAAAAATATTTTTAAAAAAATTAAAACTAAATCTAAATAAAAAATGCAACCTATCAAAATTTGTGGAATGCAGCCAAAGCAATGATTACAGAGAACTTTATAACAGTGAAAGCTTATATTAGGAAAGTAGAAAGAGCTGAAATTAATAATCTAAGCTTCTACCTTAGAAAACTAGAGAAAGGAGAACAGTTTAAGACTAAAGTAAGCAGAAGAACAAAAATCAGATTAGCCCTCCTTGACACTAAAAAAATAAATAAATAAAAAGCAAATCAATGAAATCAAAAGCTAGCTCAATGAAAAGTTTATTAGAATTAATAAACCTGTAGCCTTAAGAACAAAGGGATAGAGAAAGCTTTAATTAATAACATAAGAAATGAGGTCATCATTACTAATCCCAGAACATTAAAAGGATAATAAAGAAATATTATGAGCAAGTCTATACCCATACATATGATAATTTAAATGACATATATCATTTCTTTGAAAGATATAAACTACTGAAATTCCCACAAAGAGAAGTAGGTAATTTGAGTAGGCCTATAACTATTAGAGAAATTGAATTAAACTTTAGAATCTTTCCAAAATAAAAAGCTCCAGAATTAAATGTTTTCACTCATGATTTCTACAAAGCATTTTAGAAAAAAAATAATCCCAATTTTCTCTAATCTCTTTTAGAAAATAGAAACACAAAGAACACTTCATAACTCATTCTATGAGGCCAGCACTACCTTAGTGACAAAAATAAATAAAGAAATTACAAGAAAAGAAAACTAGAGTCTGATATCTTTTAGGAACATAGATGCAAGACTTCTCAACAAAATATTAAAAAATTGAATCCAATAAATTATATACCAAGATTAAAGGGAGTTTATTTCAAACATTCGAAGTTGGTTGACAATACAAAAATCAATTACTACAATCCACCAATCAATAGGCAAGGTAAAAGCAAAATCATATAAACATGTCAATTGACGTAGAAAAAGCATTTGACAAAATCCAACACTCAGTCGTGAAAAACAAATATTCTCATCAAATTAGAAATAAAGAACTTCCTCAACATGATAAAGAACATCTACAAAAAAATCCTTCAGTTAACATAATACTTAATGGTGAGAAGCTCAATGCTTTCCCCTTAAGATTGTGAGCAAGGTAACAATGTCCTCTTTTACCACTCCTATTCAACCTAGAAGTCTTACTTAGTACAAAAGGCAAGCAAAGAAAAATAAATGTGTACAATTAAGAAAAGAAGAAATAAAATATTCTTTATTCACAAGTGGCCTAATGGTCTATATACAAAATTGCAAAGACTTGACTAAAAATACCAACAACTTCTGCAACTAATATGTAATGATAGCAAGGTCACAAGATACAAGGTTAACATACATAAATCAGTTGCTTTCCTTTATATTATCAATGAATCATTAGAGTTTGAAATTAAAAACACAGTATAGCATATTTAGAAAAATACAAAACTCTGATGAAGGCACTCAAAGAATTAAATTGAGATATATTTAATGTTTATGGATTGGAAGACTCAACATTGTTAATATATCAATTATTCTAATTCGATCAACGCTATCCCAAGAAAATAAAGCTATTTATTTTATGGAATTTGGCAAGCCGATTTTAAAGTTGATATGGAAAGTCAAAGTCCCAGAATATTTAACACAACGTTGAGGAAGTAAAAAGTTTGAAGACTGACATTATCCAACTATAAGACTTACTATAAAACTGCAGTGATCAAGAGGAAAGAATACCAAGAAACAAAGGCAATTTAATGGAAAAAGAAAAGTCCTTTCAACAAATAGTGCTAAAAGAATTGAATATCTGTATACAAACAAACTCACACACACACACACAAAAAAACAAAAGATTGTAGATGCAGACTTGATATTTTTTACAAAAATTATCTCAAAATGTATCATTGATGTAAAGTGAAGAACTATAAAAAGTGTTAGAAGATAACACAGGAAATAATCAAGATGACTTTGGGTTTGACAATAAATTTTTGATATAAAAATACAAAAACATTTACAAACACACACACACATAAACATAAATAATGACCCATAAAAATAAAAAATTGATAACTTGGACAACCCACTATCTGGGAAAAATTTCTGCAAAACACAAATCTGACAAACAACTTGTATCTAAAATATTTTTTAAAAAATCCTAACAAAACAGTAAGAAAACAACAACCCAATTTTAAAATTGGCAAAAATCTGGACATCTCACCAGAAAACATTCAAATAGTAAATGGGCATATGGATAGATGCTCAAGATCATTTTTTATTAAGGAATTGCTAATTGAGACAACAAGATACCACTGTATACCTTTAAGAATGGCTAAAATCAAAACCATTAAAAGTACCAAATGCTGGCCAGGATGTGGAGCAACAGGTGTGTCATTTGTTACTGGTGAAAATGCAAAATGGTACAACCACTTTGGAAGACCATTTGACTCTTACTTACTGTACAGGACTCAAGGGACTTCGTTATTGCACAAAGAAAAAGATGTGGCCCTGAGAAGCAGTAACATACTATAAGTTTTGCATGCACAAAGGCTATTATCCAGAAATGAACAAGGCAAGGGAACTACTGGGAAAGAGGGGTATTAGAGAGGGTATTTTGTGTCTTGATGATCCTCTCAGCATCATAGTGGACCAGCTCATGTTCAGTGAAGTCTGAAGGGCATTCGTGGTCTGTGGGTCTTATAACTAATCATAAGGCTCTATCTCATCAATGACCAGTGAACACTGGATCAGTTTTAAAATGCTATGAACTGAATTGTGTACACCCCAAAATTCATATGTTGAAGCTCTATCCCCCAATGTGATGGTATTTGAAAATGAGGCCTTTGGAAGGCAATTAGGTTTAAATGAGACATGAGGGTGGGAACTGCATGATGGGATTACTGCTCTTATAAGAAAAGATACCAGATAGATTGTTTTTCCTCTCTTAGACATTTGAGGAATCAGAGAAAAGGTGGCCATCTGCAAGTCAGGAAGAGAATCAGCGCACTTGATCTTGGAATCTCAGGCCCCAGAACTGTGAGAAAATAAATTTATTTAGCCCACCCAGTCTATGATATTTCGCTATAGCAGCCCAAGCTACTAAGACACACAGTGTATGCCAAACAGGTAGTCTCTAAATAGCTAAACAACTGTTTCTTTAAGTTGATTAAACTCAAAAACTTGTGAGATAATGGGACTCATCCCACAGTGAAGACATAAACAACCTAGAAGTCAACATATAGAGGCCATCATATAACCCTTACAAAGTTAAGCATAGCCTTATCATATAATCTATCAATCACTCTCTTAGGTATTTACCTGAGTTGAAAGCTTATATCCACACAAAAACTGGTGCATGAATTTCATGTTATTTGTAATTTTCAAAAAAAAAACCTTCGGCATCTAAGACATCCTTCAATATTTGAATGGATAAACTGTGTTGTGCACATACAATGCAATATTATTCAGCAGAAAACAAAAAGTTAGTAAGTCATAGAAAGACATGGGAAACATCAAATGCACATTTCTAACTAAAAGCACGCAGTATGAAAAAGCTACATACTCTATAATTCTAATTATATAATATTCCAAAAAAGGCAAACTATAGATAGTAAATATTCCTGAGTCCATATTCATATAAAAAAATGGTTGCATAAGTTAACAAATAGGTGAAAAGAGATAAATCTGTGCAGAAGAATTTAAAAAGTTTGTGTAGATATTCCACAGTAAAGAACAGGAAGCAGAACACCTTACTTCTTAAGTGTGGGCTGCACATGGTGGTTTTTTTCAAAGAATAAAGCATGGAAATATGGGAGGGGGAAAAAAAGGTAACTCTATATCAGATAAACAACAAACACAACAGCAGCCTGGTGATCATGATAAACATCATAAGTCAAAAGTCCTGATCAACAGACTGATCAAGGTCAACAGTCATAAATTATACTGATATTATGATGTGACAAAAATTATAATTATCTCTGTGTAATTGTTCCCCAAATCCATAACCTCAATTTAACCATAAAAAATATCAAGCAAATTTCAATAGAAGGACATTCTACAGTGTATCTGTCAAGGATTCCCTAAAACTGTCATGGTCATAAAATATAAAGAAAATCTGAAAATATGTTATAGCTAGAGAAGACTAATAAGACAGGAGAACTCAGTATTCTTTGGAATCTCAGATGAGACCTGGAACAGAAAAAGACATTAGATAAAAATTAAGTAAATCTGAATAAATCGTGGACTGTGGATTGATAATTATATTTTAAATTGGTTCATTAATTAAAAAAAATAAATAATGTAAATTGTTAATACTAGGGTAAACTCTGTGTGTGTGTGTGTGTGTGTGTGTGTGTATGCACGTGTGTGTACACGCACATGCACATGCATGTGGTGGGTGGTATATGGGAACTATATGTACTATCTGTTCAGATTATCTGTAAATTTAAAATTGTTCTAAAATATAAAGTTTGCTAATAAAATTAATATATTTGATGTTTCTTATTACAATTGATGTTTTATTTCTGTTTTAAATTTCTTATAACAGTCTGAAAAGCAAGGTCCTAAGAAGAAAAAAAAAATTGCAGGCAAGTTGTTGACCTATATATTCCCCCAGGAGATACAAGCCTAAATCAATTGGCTTTCCTGTAGGACATTTTGTTGCAAATATTTTATTTCATTGCTTTGAGCATTTTGAAAACAAGAAATCATTGGGTGAAGAGTGTATCATTCCACAATGGAAGATACAGGTATGGTTGACCTTTGAACGACACAATTTTGAACTGTACAGTTCCACTTATATGTAGATTTTTTTCACTAAATATGAATAACTATGTTTTTAACTAACAAATCACTATAACGTATTATCTCTATTAATGAAGAGAAGGTAAATCTTAAAAAAACTTCAATGTCAGTAACTTTATTGTCAAATGAGGAAATAATAGAAAAGTATACCGTACATACTTCTTACTATCAGGAACACACAGATATTAAAATTCAAAATGTCTTAGAAAACAATTGTTCATTTCCTAGTATACATGTGTGTGCACGTGCACAGACACACATACACACACACACAACATTAGAACAGAGTGTAAAAATGATTAAATAAGAAAAACTTGAAAGTCTATAAACAATGCTCATGCACAAAAAAATATAAAAGTTAAATTCTAGAAGTTAAATATCATCCAGTCAACCATCAATTGTTTCATTGCACAGATACTTATTAAGTGGCTGCTGGACATCAAACTCTTATGTACACTCTGGAACTATAGTGATGAATGAGACAGAAAAGAACTTTACTTCATTAATTTAATGATTCTAGATGGATACAACAGATAAAAACAACTAGATAAATAAGTATATAATAAATGATATAATTCAAGTAATACACATATTATGAAGAAAATGAAGCAGAGTAATTATATAGACAGTGAATGGACTAGGGTAAGGTGATCAGATGAGGTGATCAGATGAAAATCTCTAGAATTTTGATATTAAGAAAGAACATGATCAGAAGAAGTTAGCCTTGTGAAAATTTGAGAGAGAATATCCCAGGCAAAAGAAACAGAAATATGTAAAATTTATAAAAATTGAAACTAGCCTTGATGGTTACATGAGTAATAAGACTTAATGTGATAGCATATTGTGAATTACATGTTAGAGGAGAGTCTAAGTTGAGAAATAGAGTGAGATAGGTAATTATTAGACCACATAGGTCTCTGTACACCCTGAGAAGTCTCTGAGTTGTATTCTTAGTGAGAAAGAAAGCAATCAAAATAGCTAATAAATGAGAAGATCTGACTTAAATATTAAAGAAATATATTGATTGCCATATAGGTTATAGATATAGTAAAACAAAAGTGGAGGCAAAGTAAGCAAATTTATATTATTAAAGTATTCAAAGAGATAGCTGATAATGGTAAAGTATAATAGAATTGGAGTGAGCAACAAGTGGTCAAATTCTGGATATATATCTGAAAGGAGAGTAAAGATAATTTGCTCAGAAATTACATATGGCAGTGCAAGAAAGATGACTCTGATTTCTTTTGACCTGAGCTACTAGATAAACAGAACTGGCACCAATTTACCTGGGGAAGGCAAGAGAAAAAAGATATTTTTGTAGGTATCATTATCAAGGGTTATGTTTGAAGATTTATTTTAGATATCTATTAGACATGATGAAGATATTAAGTAGGTAATTGGTATTTGAGTTTTGAACTCAGAGTAGATGTTGGTCTGTATTTAAAGACATGGAAATGGGGAAATTAACCTACCATTAAATTACCGAAAGAAAAAAGAAATATATTTAGTTCTAGACAGTAGGTTTTCCTAAATTTAGATATTAATAAGTTACTATAAATTAGAAAGAAATTGCCATTGAGATAGAGGAAATAAAAAAGGAAGGTATTATGTAAAGTCTAATCAAGGATGAAGTCAAGCAAGTTGAGTTCATAGAACCAACTATTACTCTTGTCAAGATAACCTTCAGCAGAGTGAAATGAAGAATGATGGTAATAATGTTTATTAAAGATGTCATAATCTAGGTATCATATTAAGTACTTTACTTGTATTACATTACTTATTTCTCACAAAACCAATTATTTTCTTGATTTTACAGATGAGAAAACAATGAGGCATTGAGTGATTAAGTTAAATTTATTTCAAGATTTCACAATTAGGAAGTGAGGCAGCTAAGATAAAATCTTGAGACATCGGATTTTTGTGTTTATGTTCTTAAGTATTGTGAGAAATTTAATGATGAAGCCTTGGAATCACTCTCTTTAAGGGAGAGAAGTAGACAAGTCTACCAGTTAGACTTTCTATTGTTCAAACTATTTCCAGAGATACTGGTTAATCGATAAAATAGAAAAAACAATTAATAGACGTGGAGATTGAAAGGCTGCTTTATTATCTCTATATAAAATTATTAATTCAGTTCCCATTCAAAAGCAGGCTAAAGGAGTTCATGGACACCAAAACAGTAATACAAGAAATGCTAAAGAGACTTCTTTAAGAAGAAAGGGGAAGGATTATAAATAAAATAATAAAATGGCAATAACTATATATCTATTAATAATCCCTTTAAATGTAAATGGATTAAATTTTCCAATCAAAAGATATAGCATAACAGCAGAATAAAAAATCATTCTAAATCTCACCACATAAAAGCAAGTGCTATTAACTTTTGGTATATTTCCTTTACTCTATATAGTAGGATTCATGCCAGCGATGATCATTCATTCATTCGACAAATATTTACTGCATGCCTACAATATGCCAAGAACTAATTTAGAATGTGATAATACTATATAAACAATTTTGTATCCTCATGTTCTGTCTACTGGGAATTACATAAAAATGATATTTTCATATTAAAAAAATAGCATAGCTGAATGCATAAGAAAATAAGACTCATACATATGCTGTCTACTAAAGACCCACTTCAGAATGAAAGAAACACAAAGACTAAAAGTAAAGAGATAACGCAAATGGAAACAATAAAAAGCTGAGATCACAATGCTTATATCAGAAAAAATAGGCTTTAAAACAAAGGCTATAAAAAGAGACAAAGAAGAACATTTTATTATGATAAAAGGATCAAACCAACAAGAGGATATAACCCTTGCACCCAACATTGGAGTACTTAAATAGATGAAAGAAATACTGCCAGACATTAAGGAAGAGATCAACCATAATACAGTCATAGTAAGGTACTTTAACAGCCCATTAACATTAATGGACAGATCTTTCAGACAGAAAATCAACAAGAAAACAGCACCTCTAAATAGAACATTAGACCAGATAGGTTTAATTGATATTTTTAGAGTATTTCATGCCAAAGCAGCAGAATATACATTCTTTTCAAGTGCATATGAAACTTTTTCCAAGACAGACCATGTTAGGCCATAAAACAAGTCTCAATAAATTTAAGAAGACTAAAATCCTATCAAGCATCTTCTCTGACCACAATGTTATGAAAGTAGAAGTTAATTACAGAAAAAAACAAAACTGAAAAACACAAATACATGGAGGGTAAAAAAAATGCTGCTAAATAATGAATGGGTTAAAAATGAGATCAAAGAGAAAATCAAAGAATACCATGAGATAAATAAAAATAAAAACACACTGACCTCAAATCTATGAGTCACGGCAAAATTGTTCTAAGAAGGAAATTCATAGCAATATGGGCCTACCTTAAGAAACAAGAAAAATCTCAAATAAAGAATCTAACATTACACCTAAAAGAACTAGAAAAAGAATAGCCAGCAGAACCCCAAGTGAGTAGGAAAAAAAGAAATAATAAAGATCAGAAGGGAAATAAACAAAAGAAAGTCTTAAAAAAAATAATTCAAAAGATCAGTGAACAAAGAGTCAGTTCTTGGAAAAGAAACAAAACAGATAAACCTTTAACCAGACTCATCAAGATAAAAAAGAAGACCCGAATAAAGAAAACCAGAAATGAAAGAGGATATGTGACAACTGACACTACAGAAATACAAAGAAGTATATGAAAATACTGTAAACAATTATATGCCAACAAATTGGACAATCTGGAAGAAATAAATAAAATCCTAGAAACGGACAGTCTTCCAAGATTGATTCAAGAAGAAACAGAAAAATCTGAACAGACCAATTACTATTAATGAAATTGAATCGGTAATCAAAAAACTCCCAACAAACAAAAGTCCTGGACTGGACAGCTTCACAAGTGAATTTTTTACTGAATATTCAAAGAAGAATTAACACTTATCTGTCTCAAACTATTTTTAAAAATTCAAGAGAAAGAAAGGCTCCCAAGCTCATTTTATGAGGCCATCATTACCCACATTCCAAAAGCAGACAAGACATTACAAAAAATAAAAATAAAAAAGAATATTATAGGCCAATATCCCTGATGAACATAAATATAAAAATCCTCGGCAAAATATTAGCAAACTGAATTCAGCAGTACATTAAAGAGATCATATACAATGATCAAATGAGATTTATTCCTGGGATATAAGATTGGTTCAATATTCACAAATCAATTTACATGATACACCATATAAAGAAAATGAAGAATCAAAATCATGTGATCATACCAATAGATGCAGAAAAACAGTTTGACAAAATCCAGTATCAGTTTATGATAAAAACTCTCCATACAGTGGGAATAGAGGAAACCTAACTCTATATAATAAAGGCAACATATTATAAACCCACAGGTAATATCATACTCAATGGAGAAAAGCTGAAAGTGTTTTCTTTAAGAAGAGAAAGAAGGCAAGGACATCTACTTTCACCTCCTTTATTCAACATAGGATTTGAAGTCCTATCCACAGAAATAGAACAAGAAAAAGAAATAAAAGATATCCAAATTAGAAAGGAAGAAGTAAAACTGTCATTATTTTTAGATGACATGACACTGTATAGAAAGAACCCTAATGATTCATTAAAAAACTATTAGAACTAACCAATGAATTCAGTAAAGTAGCAGGATAAAAAATTAATATTCACAAATTGATTGTATTTTTATACACCTATGATGAAATATCAGAAAGAGAAATTAACCCTTTTCTCATTTAGAAAAAAAGTGCAGCTTGCTGCCAGTGTTAATTTAATATCACACATAGAAATGCTATGTTTTCTAAGATTTTACGTTTTCAGCAATCAAGAATTACTATATTTTGTAAATGGAAATACTATTACTAAAAATAGAATGCTGTAAATAGAATGATGTTATTTGTTTCCAAAGACATCCGATATATTAGAGCAATGCAAAAATAATAATAAAAGTGATATATTTCATGGCAAACTTTGGGAGTAAAGTTAGGACTATAATCCACAAGTTATCTTGGGATAAACACTGTAGCTGTAAGTGCCACGAGCAAGTATTCTCAGGGCAAACAGGAAACAGATTATGAAGACAGTCTCATTTGTAATTGTATCAAAAAATATCTAGAAGTAAATTTAACTAAGAAGGTGAAAGACCTATACTAGGTAAATTATAAGACAAAAGAAGGAAACTGAAGAATATACAAATAAATGAAAGTATATGCTGTGTTCATGGATAGGAAGAATTAACACTGTTAAAATGTCCATACTACTCAAAGCAATCTATAGATTCAATGCAATCTCTATCAAAATACCAATGGCATTTTTCACAAAACTAGAAAAAATATTCCAAAAATTTATATGGAACCACGAAAGACTCCAAATAGCCACAGCAATCTTGAGAATGAATAACGAAGTTAGAGGTATCATGCTACCTGATATCAAAAGATACTACAAGCTTATAGTATCAGAACATCATGGTATTGGCATAAAACAGGCACACAAGTCAATGGAATATAATAAAGAGCCCAGAAATAAACCCAAGCCTATAGGGTCATTTAATTTATGACAAAGGAGGCAAGAATATAGAATGGGTTAAAGACAGTCTCTTCATAAATGGTGTTGGGAAAACTGGACAGATACGTGCAAAAAAAATGAAATTAGAACACCTGCTTACTGGAATACAATCAAAATGGATTAAAGACAAATGTAAGACTTGAAACTATAAAACTAAAAAAGAAACATAGGCAGCAAACTCTCTGACATTGCTCTTAGGAATATATTTTTTTTCCTGATATATCTCCTTGGGCTAGAGAAACAAAAGAAAAATAAACACATGAGATTATATCAAACAAATGTTTTTGCACAGCAAAAGAAACCATCAACAAAACAAAAAGACAATGTACTGAATGGGAGAAGATATTCACCAATGATAAACATCTGATAAGGGTTTAATATGCAAAATTTGTAAGAACTCATGTAACTCAACACCAAAGAAACAAACAAACAAAAACAAACAATCCAATTAAAAATATGAACCAGCAATCCCTCTTCTGGGCATCCACCCAAAAAATTTGAAAACATTTATCTGTAAAGATGTATGTACCCTGATGTTCATTGCAGCATTATTCACGGTAGCCAAGACATGGAAACAACCGAAGTGCCCTTTGATAGATAATTGGATAAAGATGATGTGGTACATGTATAAAATGAAATAGTACTTAGTCATAAAAAAGATGAAATACTGCCATTTGCAACAATATCTATAGATATTGAGATTATCGTGCTAAGGGAAATAAATCAGACAGAAGAAGTTGAGGACCATGTGATTTCACTTATATGTGGGAAATAAAACTGAAAGCAACAAACGAGCAAGACAAACAAAAACTCATAGGCACAGACAACAGTATACTGGTTACTAGAAAAAAAGGGGAAGGTAGTTAAGGATAAAAGGGGTCAAATATATGGTAAAGGAAGCAAATTTAACTTTAAGTGGTGAACACACATTGTAATATACGTATGACATATTATTAAATTGTACGCTTGAAATCTATATAATTTTATTAACCAATGTCATCCCAATAAATTTAATTTAAGAAAAAGGGGCAGAGAGTCCACAAACATATTTATCCAAAGAGGACATACAAGTGGCCAATAGATACATGAAAAAATGTTCGACCTCATCAATCATCAGAGAAACATGAATTAAAATCACAATAAGGTATCATACCTGTCAGAATGGCTATCATCAAATGAATCAACAAACAATTGGCGAGCATGTGGAGAAAAAGGAACTCTTGTGCACTGTTGGTGGGATTGCAAATTGGTACAGTCACTATGGAAAACAGTATGGAGGTTCCTCAAAAAATTAAAAATAGAACTACCTATGACCCAACAATTCTGCTTCTAGATATTTATCTAAAGAAATTCAAAAACTAATTTGAAAAGATATGTGCACCCCTATGTTCACTGCAGCATTATTTACAATAGCCAAGACATGGAAGCAACCTAAGTGCCCATCATAGACAATTGGATAATGAAGAAGTGTAACATATATTCCATGGAATATTACTCAGTCATTAAAAAAAGAATGAAATCTTAGCATTTGTGACAACATGGATAGAACTAGAGGGTAATATGCTAAGTGAAATAAGTCAGACAAAGAAAAATACCATATGATCTCACTTATATG
>NW_011888790.1:8383048-8386439 GCF_000151845.1 Pteropus vampyrus | reverse complement strand
CCAGCAGTGTGTTATGGACGAGGCAGGCATTTGAGAATGAGGAAGATGGGCAACTTGGGCACAGTACCCAAGAAATGAAGGGTATTATATGTTATATGAGTAATTTGTTTTTTATCCCTTAGAAAGTGTAAAGTAGAAAGGCTTATGTTTTTAAAAACAAATACAAAACACTTTTAGATGTATCAAAATGAAGGAGAGTGGAAAGAGATAATGAAGGGAAACCAAGTTGGTCAAAGGAAGTAAAGTCTGCTATTTCATTTTCAAAGCACTCTCAGGTTTCCTTTTCCTTCTGAAAATCTGTTTCCTTCATTCTTCTGATTAAAATGTTTCTGGTCTCTGAAGATTAATCTTTTCTGCATAACTCTTTCCAGCTATAAACAACTCCCTCTTTAATGTAAAGATCTTTCAGCACTGATCTATGCAGTTTGGAACTGATCTTCCTATTTTAATAATAGAGCATTACATCTTTTCAATTTGGCTGTAACTCATCGAGGTCCATTTCTGTCTTTCCAGTATTGTCTATTATAGTTAATGGATAATTGAGACAAGTGTGGAATTTTAATGAATTCTCAATTTAATCTCTAGTATGGTCTTCTCTCCTACACTACAGATTCATGTATTTAACTACTTACTGGACATCTCCTATTGATATGTAACATACACCTAAAACTTAACATGTAGAGAGTGAACATTTGATATTCTCTCCCAACATGATCTCCCAATAGTGTTAGCCATTTCCCTAAATGACAACTCTATTCTTCCAATTGCTGAGGTCTTAAAAGTTGTAGCTTTCATTGACTATACTTTTTCTAACAGTCCACATGAAATCTATTGTTCATTCACAACGTTGGGAGTTCTCCAGGTGAAATCTGAAACTGAGCAATGTACATGGAGGGCAAGGAGAGACCGAAGAAAGAGGCGGGCCACTCCAGATTGGTAGGTGGCGGTATTAATAAACAAGAGGACTTACATACAAAGCTTGTCTTGGGTAAGTAGATCTCCCCACCTCCCGCCAGAATCTTAAAAGTTTATGTAGAGGTTTTAATGTGGTTCAATCACAAATACTCTCCAGATGATCTCAACAACACATTACTAACTCACAGTTGTGTCTTTGAAACAGCTCCAGCTATGGGAATGAAGGGCAGAACAAACATTCTAAGGACAAAGGAGGGGACCCTCTTATTGCCCAGGTCCAGCTCAACGAGTTGGCATGTCCTCTTTAGAATCTCTTCCAATATCCATTGACAAATTCTATCATCTTCACTATTAACATTTATCCAGAATCTGTTTACTTCTTTCTGCTTCCACTATCTTCATTGCTACATCTCTAGTCCACACTATATCACACAAACCTTAATTTTTCTATTAGTCTCCTGAATGCTTTTCCAGTTTCTTGTTTGCATACGTGCAGTATATTCTCAACAGCAGTTAGAATGACACTATTAAAATGTAAAGTGGATCCTGTTGCTTTTCTGTTGATTTCAGTGCCTTCTCATCCAAATCAAGATAACAGTCAAAGTCTGCATAATGACTTGCGCAGCCTTTCATGAACTGACCCTGTGCTAATTTCTGGCTCTTTTTCTGCTCACTGTGCTTTAGGTGCTTGGACTCTTGACTGTTTCTAGATCATACTAGACAGTCTCCTAAGACACACTAAGCCTTGGCTCTTCCCTGTGACTGCAATGTTCCTCACCAGATATTTCACAGCCAGCTGATTTGCCAGCTTAATTTCTTCACTCAATTGTCCCCTTCTCAGTGAATCTCTTCTAATCAATCCTATATAAGAAATATCATTGTCTTATCTCTAAATTTTTCTTTCTTAACTTTATCATGTTCCAAATATTTCATATTCATCTATTCATCTTTTTATCATCACTGGGAGGAAAGCTCTGTAAGTGTTGCAATGTATTCACTGATCCTAGAAAATTCCCTGGCACCTAATCAACACTCAAAAATTATTTGTTAAATAAAAGAACAAATGAATTATCAAAGACAGTTTGTTAATTTAATTTAAAACGGAGTACATCTGATGTTCTGACATATCTTGTTTCAGTTAATGTGACCCATTAAATTATGGCACTAACTTAGTCACTGTAATAAAACACTTTCATGTTAATTATGTAAATTTGTTTGGAGAGGAATTTTTGTTATAAAACAAGTTTCTGCTCAAATTTAAGTAGCTTCAGATTTCAAAATGATAACGTGTATCTTTATTTATTTATTTATTTTGGTCTTTTCTAAACAAGAATACTAAAATAGATGATAGCGAGAGTATGGATTAGTGTGGTTAAAAAACAAAAGGAGAAACGCTCACCGATTTCTGCTTTATTGTTGACTCCGGCATAGTAGAATTATTTTTTCTTGTCTCCCTTCCTTTCTAGCTTAACCTACTCTCATTTACTGATGCCTTCTTGCCAATCTGACAAGTTGACCCCCTGCCTAGAAACCTCCATTCTTCACAATCCATTTTTGTTTTTATACCACCACCTGATTTTTTTCTCTTATTCATACTTCCCCTCCATCAAGTTTCACAATGCCTAATACATTCTTTGTCACAATTCTCTTTATCATCCAGTGCATATTACTCATTACTTTAATATAAGCTTTATAAAACTCTTGCTTAATAAGTCTACTGATCTGGAAGAAAGGTCTTTCTTTCTTTTCCATATAAAATATTGAGCTTGCTTATCTTTAAAGCGACAGCTCACATACAACTGCCTCTCTGATTTTCTCCAAACCACCTAACCATAATTCCCCAGCCTGAACTGGTTCCTTATTGTCTTCCCATCATAGTTTAACTAATACTTCAATTCTAACATTTCTCTTATTATATTACAAGTATTTATATTTCTGTCATCCTAGATATATGGAGAAGTCTTTGAAAGAATAATATGAGACATTTTCACTTTTGCATTATATTTTCTGGCCTTAAGTAACTACTGAAAAAGAAAATATTTTTATACTAGTTGTTCTCAATTCATAAAAAAAAAATTAGAGCTAAGATTAATTTAGAGCCAAACCTTTATACAAGTTAAATCTTAACTGACTAACATGAATATAAAAGTTAATTTGGAAATTAGACATGCTAGCATTTTCACATTATGTTATTGTGATCCTTATTTTCCATGTATGTATGTTTGTATGTATGTATGTATGTATCTATGTATGTATGAGAGAGGAGGAAAGGAGGGAGGAAAAAGAAAAGCAGTATAGATAGTTATCAAATATGCAAAGAGTACCTGAAAAATAATTTTAATGTTTTATATTTTGCCTTTTACCCATATTACTCTAAATTCAACTTCTCCAGTCATTTCCTTTTATAGTCTCACTAGATTCTTTAGATGTCTACTCATTTTCTCAAATTTGAGATGTCAAAATTTTATTTTATTTT
>NW_011888790.1:8377656-8382253 GCF_000151845.1 Pteropus vampyrus | reverse complement strand
TTACAAAATCAGGTAGAGTTATTACATGACTATCTTGGCAAATGTGGGATATTGTTATTTTTTCCCAGAATATTTAGATGGGAGCTAGATTGTTTTTCTTCATTCTGATTTATTCAAATAATGACATCAATCTTCTACATTAAATTTCTGATAGAAACTTGGCTTTGAGGAAAAGATACTATACACAAATTCAAGACAATCTAATTTCAAAGCACGGATCTAAGTATTCTATAATTTTACATCACTTTTAATATGTCTAAACACTTCATATTTACAACAAAAATCCACTGACAGCACTTTTATTTGTTTCTCCACTCTGGCTGCACTCCAACTCTTCCCATCTTCAGCGGAGGACCAAGCCGCCAGAGAAGCCCCGTCCAGCTGCTGATTGGTATATGCCTCCCAGCTTGTGTGCTGATTATTTCTCTGAGAAATTGGAAAGGCTCCTATGGGTTGCCGGGAAGCTTTAATGGAGAGGAGGTAAGTGAACAGATTGTCCTTTGGAACCTGCCAAATTTTATTTTCCATATTGAAGAATAGACTTCAGAAAGGTTTTAGTTTTCAATTTTTTTCTCCTTTTACACTTTAATGCTTTGTTCTCTTAACCAAAAATATCCCAGCATGTACCCTGGGATTTGTGGATCTCATTTTTATTCTAGTTCAAGGTAGATAGACTGATGAGCACAATGCCACCTAGGTGTGCTTTTAATCTGTATTGGGTAGCCATCAACTTCTCACATGGTATCAAGATATTCTCTTGATAATTCCCAAAGATAGTCTGGTAGGACTCTCTTTATGGAGTAGAATAGTGTCCAGTGCCCAGTATCCATGTGTCAGCAAAGGACAAGCAGGTCTGTATCCTGGAAACAACAAATTTATTTAATTTTTCTTTTGCCTTTTTGATTAAGTTCTCTAGTATGCAGAAGAAGCAGAGGGGACAACTTCAACTGGTTTATGCTTGAGCAATATTGTGAAATGAAGGAAGCACTGTGCTGGAAGTCATAAAATTAGCACTATGTTCTTCCATCTGTCTCTTCCTGGCTGGATGGCCATCCTGTCACTCTGGGCCTCAATTTCCTCCCTGGTGAAGTGGAATAATAGTAATATATACCTGCCTAAGGTGGGGCCTGCATTAATACATGAGCATCTTTGCAAATCTAGGTGTGTCACAGTAAAGATTACAGCTTCATCTGAAATTTACCATTTTCCAAAAGAAGCCCCTATGCTGATGATAGGCAGAGAAAAATAATCAAAATAAATGCCCGCCACCCAGGGTGGGTGGTAGGAAAGGAAGTTATTGAATGTTTACTCTCTGTCCAACATTACAAAGGCACTAAAATGAAATAATGAACAAAATCAACAATGTCCCTAACCTCACTGAGATTACTGAGGAAATAAAGGGTGATGTACAAGGTGTTGTGATTGATTAAAATGCCACATGCTGTGCCAAGCTCTTTATGCTTGAATGTTCTCAACTATGAACAATTACTTGTTTTATCAACAGTCTCAAAATAAATGGAAGTACTTAATGAGATTTTCCTGCTTCCTCAGAATTTGCATCAAGAACTTTATCTAATGATATGGAGGCATGGAGAACTCTACTTACATTCTAAGTTCAGAGAAACTCCAGCTGTTTTGTTCTAAGCTGAGAGGCACCAAGGAGAAAAATAGCATGCGAATTCGCCTATCTCATATACAAAAAAGAGTTTGAGTCATGGGAGGACATTGTATAGCTGAAAGAGCAAGCTTCTTCCTTATTATTCTCAAATCTCTTCAGCTATTCCTTTCCTTGGAAAGGCTGTCGGCTCTAGAATACTTTCTCCATACCAGTCAGCAGTGTGAAGTATTCTGTGATGGTAAGCCAGACATGTTTCTCTGTTGCTGCTCTTACACCTGACCTAAGCCAGGTTGCAGATATCTCAGATTCCCCAACCTTTCCTCAATGTGCTAGCCCCATACCTACTACTCGGATTCAGTACCAAGCCTAAGGATAGAAAGGACCAGGAAGCTCCTTGTGTTTCTGATTTCCTGCCAATCTCTCTCAGCCACTTAAGCAATTTTTAAACAAGTAAAAAATACTGGTCTAACAGGTTCCTGCTCTCCTTTGCTGGCACTTCCTCTAAGAAATAAAATATCTTCTTCCTCTTTAGTGTACAACTACTCCTTTTGTATATAACATAACGGCTATTTTTATGGTAGGCAAAATTCTAAAGATTCTCCCTACTCCCAGATTCCTGTCCTCTGGTTATTCATTCAACAGTAATCTAGATACTGTTGTAAAGGGACATGGCTAGTGGAATTAAGGTTGCTAATTAGATGACCTTAAAATAGGGAGATTATCCTGGTTTATCCAGGGAGGCCCGATGTAATCACGTGAGCCCTTAAAAGCAGAAAAAGACCCAAGAGTGCATTAGAGAGATGTGGCAGAATGGAATGGAGGAGAGTTTGAAGCCTGAGGCAGACTAGACTTCTCATTGCTAGAAAAAGACCATATAGAAAACACAAGGAGGAATGTAGGTTATCTAGGAGCAAAGATCCCCTGCTGACAGCCAGCAAAGAATTGAAGTTCTCAGCCCTACAACTACATGAAACTGAATTCATCTGAATAAGACTGGAATTGGATTATATCCAGAGCCTCCAGTAAAGATTGCAGCCTTGTCCACATCTTGATTTTAGTCCTGTAAGATCCATGACAAATCTGATCTATAGAAACTGTAAGATAACTAGTAAGTGTTGTTTTAAGGTGCTAAATTTGTGGCAATTTGTTGTGGCAACGATAGAAAACAAATATAGTTATATCCTCTTTCTACTGTAAGGTGCATTTGCCTTCCTATCACTGAGGGAAAATTATAGAAGGAATGTAGGAAACTGGATCAGCAAAAGGAGAAAACAAATTCTTGGAAGTTTAAATGGTATTCCCTTTAAAGTTTTAACTTTATATTTATGTGATGTTCTATAATTAGATTATAAAGTCCTTGACAGACCTTACATACAAGGTGAGTTCTAAAATACATGTGTGTGCCTGTTTACGAGAGAGAACTATGAATTAACACTTCTTCATGTTAGAATATATATGCTTCATATGAATATATAAAGAACTATCAATCAAACTTCATATGTTGAATTCAATATTTTCTCAATTGAATCTCATTAAAATTCCATGAATTAAGTACCCTTAAATATATATCATATATAAAGACACAGGTTTAGAAATTTTAAATGATCTGCCTAATGTCAATGAGATAAAATTCTGATTGCAAAATGGAGCAAACTAGGAAAATGAAATGTCTAAAATCAGTGAACCTACAAAAGTAGCATGACATAGCCTGGGCTTGGAGAAAAAGCCAGATGATAAATTGACTAAGTATAGGAATACTAATGGTCTGCCTACATCTCACTGTTTGTTATGATAAAAATATATGAGTTCTCCACTGATTAAGGAATCATCTAGTTTGATATGTTAAACTTAAGTTGTTTTACTGCTATTTCATAGTGGGGTGCCTTCTTAAAATGTCCAAGTGACAAAAAATTGTGAAGTAGACGACCGTAGTAAGCACTTAACATATTAAGCATAATTATAAGACAGTCACTACTCCAATGGCTCATTCGAGCAGCATCTAAATTTGAAAACGAACTTCTTGTAATAATTTTGTAATAATTTTTAATAGGTTGGGGTGAAGAGCAGAGACAGGAGGAATAGCTTATAGATCTCCTGTGCAGGAGAAAAGTCCTGTAGTACCCTCTGTATAATCTCACATCTTTTTCCTAAGAGAACCAGCATTTAAATATCTGCCATTGGGAAGGAAATGAAAACCAGTTACTATTAGCTGGAGAATTAGTAGCATCCCATGCATTGGGGAAAACAACTTCTGTACCACTATGTGGAGTTATCATTTTTATCCCTACGTCCTCTGCATCCTCTCATCTAGGGGAATAAGTCCAGGGAAAAGAGATCTCCACTCAGCCCAAGCTAGTAGAAGAAACCATGAGGGTAGACTAAATGTGAGGAGGAAGAGGACTTTGATTCGAACATGTGACTAAAGACATTCAGAGTGGTTGAAATTCATGGACTCAAATGAGAAGCAATTATAATAATCAACTACACTGTAGGAAAGATTTCAAATTCTGTAGCAAGTATTAAATAAATTAAAAGTATTTTCTACTTATACTTTAATGATGCTCGATTCACTGGTTAAACTTATTTTTTACACTTATATATGAGCTATGTGTGTTTGTGTAAATATACATATACATACATATTTTTCTCTTAGGAGTATCCTACTAGAATTTTCACAATTAAAAAAAATGCTGAAATGCTCTTCAGAGGAGTCATTAAATTGATGTCTCTGCAGTATAATTACAATTTATTGAGAAGTTACTATGAGTAGAATGCTGTTCTAATTTTTTTACATGTGTGATATCATTCAAATGATGAAAACTACCTTAATAATGACCTTGGTAAGATGAGGAAACTGAGGCACAGTGAGCTTAGTTACCCTGAACATCTCAGAATTATAAAGTTCTAGAGCTAAGATTTGAACACTTGAAGTCGAATACTTGAGCTTTTTTGCCAAACTTATTGTTTGCGGAAACAGCA
>NW_011888790.1:8363028-8376675 GCF_000151845.1 Pteropus vampyrus | reverse complement strand
TTATAAAATATCGTACATATAATTTTTTGATCTCTATTTCCTTAGGTGTAAAGTTTCCTGCCTATCGGATCTTTCAAATATTGACAATTCTCTGTAGGTTCTCTGTCACGCATTCTTTACTAGAGGAGTAGTTTCTTGTTGCTTTAATAAGAGCTCTTTATGATATAAGAAGCATGTCATCACACTATCATTGTTCCTAAGACCTTACCCACTGCAGAAAGAGGTCTTAACCTTGAAGCCACAAGTGACACAGATCAAATCCTTATCATTTTGTTTGAGTTTACTCTGAATATTCAATATGGCACATACTGGCTTCCTCCCAAGTCAACGAGCAAAATTCAGTCAAGTTAATTAGTGAATGCTAATGTTTCCCTGGATTCCAAGGTCACATAGGGAGCATGGTCTCATCACACCAGTTCACCCCCATATATGTAGTGGGTCTTTTATCAGTTCCAAGCTTCTAGTGGGTTAAGTTTTTGCTACTCTTGTTTCTTTGGTATTTCTTTTCCTATTTTGGCCCTTATAATCTCTTTATTTTATTTTTAAATGTTATAGTTAATATTTTTGCAATAGTATCTATGAACTAGAGGGAATAAAGCTATTTTTCTCCTATGGCCACCTAGACTTAGAACCTCATGTTTTAATGAAACATAATTATACCAGGGTCTTTTGGCATGCAATATGTCAATTTATATAAATTATTAGTCTGTTTTTGTAGAATTTTCACTCATGATTTCAGGATTTAAAAAAAAATCGATATATTATTTTATTGTTGTGCAACTCTTATTTGATTCCTGTTTTGAAAGCTTTTTAAAATTCTACAAACTTGAACAAAACAGAGTCTTATTGTTTACTGGTTTTCCTGCTAAAAAGTAGACCAAGAAAACATGAAAATATGTGAATAGAAAGAGAAGAACATTGAACATAAATATGGACAAATAAAACTTTACTAAAATAAAGGATAATTTGATCCCATTAGTCTTCTTTCCTCTTTAAACTATTTGTCTTTTTTTTTTTTTTGAGATTTTTACAATTTCTGAAAAGGAACTCTTTAAAACTATAATATAAGTACTAAATTGCAAATTTTGTTTATCTCAAATATACACTAATATATATAAGAACTATATATGTATACTTACTATATGCATAAGTATATATGTAATTAATATGTACTTATATATACCTAATATTCTAAAGATCATAAATATAAAATTAAATAATTATAAAAATAATTCTAAAAAATAATTATAGAATATTTTTATTTTATATTTATCTACCAGTTAGAAATTATTAGTTATATTTAGAAAGAGCCAATTTTCAAAAAGAACTTGCAAATGTTTCAATTTCCCTCCAAATTATTTTACTGCCTCAAAATATTACATTAAAAGAAAACAGTAAAATAATATTGTTCTCTGATTTTCCTTTTTTTCTCTTTTTATCTAGCCTTAAAATTGTCAATAGACATATTTCTTTATCCTTTATTTAATACACTATGTTAAACTTTAAGTAAAACAAAAAACTCAAAGTAGATTATCTTTCAATATTCTTTAAAATTATACATATGTTCTCACAGAAAACTAAAATTTAATTCTTGTATTTAATATCATGTAATATTTTTTAATATAAAGGCAGGTGAATTCAACTTTGATATTTTATACAAAGTCCTAAATTGGAATTTTTTTATAAATACAAAATAAGTTATTTATATTTGACATAAAGTCAAGGGCATTAGAAATGAATATTTTTAAATACTTTTTACTCATTATTCAATTTGTTAAAAAATAAATCAAAGTAAAACCAACTGTATCTTTTTCTTTACCAACTGTATCTTTTTCTTTACCACCTGCATCTTAAACTAATTTCTCATTATATCTCCAAAGTCTCTTGTTTTTTATTTTTTCTTAGAAAATAGGAGAGTATAGCTTTTGCTAGGACCAAATATAAAGAGTTAATATAAGCATATTTGTTCACAAATTTAAATGTTCAGTGAATATACAGTTATTGTTTATAATGTAATCATTCGCTTATTCCAGAATTGTTAATAGTTCTTTCTTACTTATTTCTTCTTTATATTTTCTTTCCTCTTTCGTAAATATTTATTAATATTTAAAACTTTTTATTAATCAAACACTCTTCAACAATAATAATAGCAAACTTACATAACCTACTGGCAACTACATGACACTAAGAGAAATGATCACAGAAATGATGCCGAAAAGTACAAAGAGACACCAATTATCTAAGCTTCACCTTATGAAACTAGAAAAAGCAGAGCAGATTAAATCCAAAATAAGCAAAAGAAAATAATAAAAATTAAAGCAAACCAATAAAATCAAAAATAGAAAATCAAGAGAGAAAATTAGAACAAAAGTTGATTCTTTGAAAATATCAATAAAATCGAAAATTCTCTAGCTAGAGTAACTAAGGAAAAAAAGAGCGAACACAAATTCCTAATATCAGAAATGGAAGAGAAGACATCATTATAGATTTCATTGACATTAAAAAGAAAATCAAGAAATACTATGAACAACTCTACTCTCACAAATTTGATAACCAAAACGAAATAAAACAACTCCTTGAAAGACACAATTTTCTAATCTCTCTCAAGAAGAAAGAGACATTCTGAATATCTATTAAAGAAATTGAAGTAATAATTAATCATCTTCCAGAAAAGGAAAACACCCAGCCTAGATGATTCCTGGTGAATTCTCCTGAATATTTAAAAAGAAATTGCACTGATTCTCTAGTCTTTTTGAGAAGATAGAAGCAGAGAGAATATTTTCTAAGTCATTCTATGAAGCCGGCATTACCCTAATACCAAACCAGACAGAAATTACAAGAAAATAAACTGTATCTTTTCATCACAAGAAAAGAAAACCAATATTTCTTATGACATAGATGCAAACATTCTCAACAAAACAGCAAATCTAATCCAAAAATGTATAAAAAGATTTATTTACCATGACCAAGTAGAATTTATCCCATGTATACAAGATTGATTCAATATTCAAAAATCAATTAATGTATATTGCATCAACAGACTAAAAAAGAAAAAAACAACAACACATTATCAGTTCAATAGGTACAGAAAAAAACATATGGCAAAATTTAACACTTATTCATGATAAAAATTCTCAATAAACTAGGAAAATAGGAGATCTTTCTTAACTCGATAAAGAATAATCTACAAAATCTACAGCTAACATCACACTTATGGTGAGAAACTCGATGCTTTCCCACTAAAATCAGGTACAAGGTAAAAATGTTCTATCATACTAGAAATTCTAGCTAAGGCAATTGGACCAAAAAAAAAAGGTGGAGGGATGAAAGGATATATAAAAGTTATACGGATTGGAAAAGAAGAATTAAACTGTCTTTGTTCATGGATGAAATAATTGTCTACATAAAAAAATTCAAAAAAATTGACAACCAACCAACCAACCAAACAAACAAACAAAAACAACTCCTGCAAGTAAAAGCAATTATAGCTAGGTCAAAGATACAAGGTTAATATACAAGTCATTTACTGTCTTATTTAACACAATTAACGAGTAGAATTTGAAATTAAAAAAACAATATGACTTACTTTAGCACCCCCACAAATGAAATACTTAGGTATAAATAGAACAAAATATGTACAAGATCTATATAAGGAATACTACAAAAATCTGATGAACAATATTGAAGAACTGAGTAAATGAAAAGATATTCCATGTTCATGGATAGGAAGATTCGATATTGTCAAATATCAGTTCTTCCCAACTTGATCTATAGTTTCAACACATCTTTATGCAAAAAAGTTAATTTGTGGATATAAACAGATTCTAAATTTATATGGAGAGACAGAATAGCCAACACAAATTTAAAAAAGAACAAAGTTGATCGACAAATTACTTGACATCAAGACTTATTATAAAGATGTAGTAATTAAGATAGTGTGATATATACAAGAAGATAGACAAATAGATTAATGGAAGAGAAGAGAGCCCAGAAATAGACCTAAATAAATGCAATCAATTGATCTTTGGCAAAAGAGCAAAGGCAATACAATGGAGAAAATAAGTCTTTTCAACAAATGGTGCTAAGATAACTGGACACTCACCTGTAAAACATGAAGCTAGACGCAAACACTTGTAAAAAACAACCCCATTAGAGAGAGAAAAATAAATAGGCAGAATATAGAGGATTTTTAGGGAAATGAAACTACTCTGTATGATACTATATTGGTAGATACATGTCATTATAAATGTGTCCAAATACATATTATGTGTAACACTCAATGTAAACTATGGACTCTGGGTGATAATTTGTCAATGTGGGTTCATCCACTCATTGTAATGAATGTACCACTCTGGTGGGGGATGTTGGTAATAGGGAAGATATATATGTGTGGGAGCAGAGGTATATAGGAAATCTCTATGACTTCTGCTTAATTTTGCTGTGAACCTAAAACTGCTCTAAAAATTAGTCTCTTTTAAAAAGTGCAAAGTGGGAATGTATGTGTCAAAGCTATGTTTATAAGTTAGGAATCATTAACAGAAATGGAAACTATGTGAAACAAACTAAAACTCCTTTCATATTAATTCCTAGGAATTAATTCAGTTTTAAAGAAATGTTTGTGGAAATTCTAATATGAGCAGATGTAATATGGTAAAAGAACTACCGGTTTGGAGTCAGAACTAAATATAATTCCTGGTCCCGAAATTTAACTTGTGAGCTATCTGCAAGCTATTATTTATTTTGACAAACATAAACATCTGCTTTACCAGATAAGGATAATAAATCTCTTTTTACATTATAATTTGTCTAGTTAAGTGGAATCATATTTTGAAATTATCTAACAGAGTTAATTAAACTAAATGCTAACTGAATATTAATGTATAGATAGATAATTCGGTAATTAAATTAAAATCTTCTAATGAGAAGAATCTCCAGTAAACTGCTGGGTGACATATATGCTTTTATATCTTAATGCGTGACTTAAAGTTCTTTGAATTTGAAGATAATAGATGTTTATTACCATGTAATTCTAAATGGTACCTGGAATAAAGTTAAATGTTGACTAACGGTAAGAAAGTTTATGTGGCTTTCCTTTATTATCATGAGTTTTTTCACATGTTCTTCAACTTTTCATGTTTTTTTATTCATCATTCAATAAATACATGATTGTCAAGAACAATCCATTGAATTGCCTTCAGATGAATTAAACATTCACATGACATCATTATTTTAGTATTAGTGACAGTGTTCAAGCAATGACATGAAGGAATACACTCTGCACAAGGAGAACTCATTATATTGCTTATAATAAAATAATTATAGATATAATAAAGCTTCAAAAATAAAATGATTCGAAAGTTAAGATCTTCAAAATGTCAAAATCTTTGGTTCTTCAATTATTTTCATATAATTTACCTAATCCTTGAGAATTTGGAGTTAGGCTTTTTATTGGTATTGGTAATTTTAATACATTTTCTACAATTTGAGATTCTCCAAACAGCAGTGATAAATATATCTATTAATAACTTAATTATTTCTTATTTGTTTTGATAAATTTATTACAAAAAGGAAATCCTAATCTGCTATTGAATAAATGGCAATTATCATAAAGTTAAGAAATTACTGTAATGAGGATATACAATTAATCAGTTTTATGTTTCCTACTACCATGTGCATGCCCTGATGCATTGCTTTCAACAATGTAACAGCTGTTCTTTAATGCATTTTTTTATGTCTCCAAGTAATTCTTTTATAATGGATTATAGCACATCCAGCCAGAATTAATAATGCACCAAAAGCATGTGTAAAAAAATAAGTAAAATCTTTACTGAAGAGTTAAATTTGAGATCTTAAATTAAAAAAAAAAAAAAGAATTAGACAAAAAATATGATAACTTTTCAGCTAATCAAAATCCTACCTTATAAATATCTCCAATGGTCAGGAATAATAAAATACTTAACTGAATGGGAAATACATATTATCTGAAGAAAACAACAGGAATTGTTCACTTTTGGTTACAAGTAAAAATAATGGATGTTAAAGATCTGTGTAAGTAAATATTGTTAAAATTATAATTTCAACTTTAAGAGACTCTCATGTCATTTATGTACTGGCTCCTCAATCCTTGTCACCAGCAGAAAATGTCCAGTGATTTTATCTTTCATACTCACTCTCACCTTGGAATTTTTGGAATGTTGATGATCAAGAGGAATTAGTAGTATGAGTCTAATTAGGACAAAGAATCCATGTAGTAATTTGAACAAGTAAAGTTTAATGTGAAGAAATATTAGCTATAGCAAGGAATTAAAGTAATGTAGCATAAACTTATAAAAATGAATCCTACAAGAAGAACCTTGAGATGAGTCATTTCTATTATAGTATGAGTTAACTGAATGCCACTCAGTTAACAAGTATTCTTGGAATGTTGATGATTAAGGGGAATCAGCAGTATGAGTCCAATTAGGAGAAAGAATCTACGTAATAATTTGAACAAGGAAAGTTTAATGTGAAGAAATATTATAGCAAGAAATTAAAGTAATGTAGCATAAACTTATAAAAAATAAAGAAACATTAAAGAATATAGGTACAGCAGATATCAAGATATGGTTGAGATAGAGCACCCAAGGGAAAGACCCTACAGGGCTGAGATACACACTCTATGGGAGGATAATGCCACTATTAACTAAATGACAGAGAAGTCACTTTGGTTCAGCACAGCAAAAGTTTCTGAGAATCTACCCTCTAGCACTTGCCAGATGTCCACCCACTAGGGTTCCTAGGGAAGGTTCTTCATTGGGATGTATCTCATGGGAGATACTCTATTATAAAACCATTCAAGGAGGGTGTATGGGGAAAGCTGCTGGTCAATGAATGCTGCTGGCTTCTGTGTACTGCAGGAGTCAGAACTGAGATGTTGCAAGCACTGTAGGAGCCAGGTGCTGAAGAAGGTGTATATCTTGTAGGAGTCAGCTAAGAGGACTCATAGAAATCAGGAAGCAAAATCCTTACATCCTGCAAGTTCTCTATAGTGTCCTCTAGTTAATAAAGCTGAACATCATGCTAGTTGTACAGCAAAAATATTTAAAGGGCACAGATTAATTTTTACAGAGCAAGCAAAACTTTTGAATTTAGTATTGAGAGTTGATAAATCAATAACTAGCAGAATGACATAAATGCACAAGGCCAATTATTTAACATCCCAGGGCAGTTATGCTTGAAAATGTGATATTCGTCATATTAGATGATAAGTACTATAAAAAAACTACCTACAAGTAACTTAAAGAAGGTGAACAAGTGAGTGGATGGTTTAATGAAAGACACATGTCATTGGATGTGTAATACAGAGAGAAGAACATGATCAAAGGAACAGGGGAGGAAATAGAAGGAAATGAATGCAAAGTCCCAACTAGCTGCTATATAGCTATTCGGTTTTTGATGACATTTAAGTCAAGTGATAGATCTTACTTAATAAACAATAGGGGCAAAAATGTTTTTACGAGCTACAGAAAAATATTCTCTAGAAATATTTCTCCGATATAGTGAGCAGGACAGATAAAGCCATTGCAGTATCTCTGGGTCTCATCTCTTTCCATAAAATAAGTAGTTTTATTTTTATATAAGTAAGTTTGCATAGAAAAACAAATGGAAGAAACTATAAACTGATGCTCAGAAATATGCTAAATCTTTAAATCAGCCTGTAAGTTAATAGACCTTAGTTTGCCCTATAATTAAGAGCACGTTCAGCCATAGTTGATACAATATACTATGTATGATACAAAAATGATCATAAAAAGGGTCACATGGAGCTACAAAAAAATCTGTCCTTGAACATTGTAAAAACTTATACATAAAATTTAAAAAAAAACATATGCTCATTGCTACATTCCAAAAACTGTGGGTATTTGATATTCTTCTCTAGTAGCTTTAAGCTAATTGTAGTGAAGTTTTCAATTCGATATCATGCAAAAAATATTGAATTTAGAGTGAAAATATATGAATTCAAGTCTAAACTGTGCTATGTTCCATGTAAAGTTATGCATTAAATGAACTTTAAAAGAGATTTTAATATAGCATATGACTGTTTTGGGGATAAAATAATGTAGGTGAAACATTTTTATTAATTAAGAACACTAAATACAATGTTATTTATTCTGATTTAATTCAACTGTGTTGAGGAATGTTAGTATCCTAAATAAGACTTATTTTTTGAAGATTCAATTTTTCAAAATTTAATCCAGTATATCATCCACATGGATACCCAGCAGAAAATCCATTTTTCTCTTCTGATTCAAACAATGAAGAACATAGTTTCAAAGTTGAAGTCTGTGACAGGCATTTCACAATCTCATGCATATTCCATATTTGATCTTATAATTATTCTAATTCATGTTTTGCAAATAAATATGCTTCAAAATATTTTTGACATTTTATTATCTGAACTCTTTTTCCTCTTTTATAGGTCACATTTAAGTGACATTATAAATTTATTTTTAACTTTCTAAAATTCATAATCCTAAGCCTTATTTTGACACATTTTAAATTTTTAAAATTTAATCTGTTTAAAATATTTATTTTTAGCTTATATTTAAATAGGTTTAAATTTTTCCTGCTGATAAATTTATAAAATAAATAAAGATTACCAAATAAGTATTAGTTTTATAGAAAACTGTTTCACATGGGTCACATAGCTCAAATAATGGATGTTAAAGAATGTAATTTTTATTTTCATTAATTAAAAAATACATATATTCAGCATTCAATTTGCTTGTGCTAAAAGAACCCAACAATCATTGTCGTTTTGGATTATGCCATACTAAAAGGAAATGAGCCTCATAATGTAGCCCCAAACTGGCATTTATCCCAGAAGTTGAGGGAGGATTTTGCCAAGATAAGAATAACAAAACAGGACTTGATAGTTGAACCTTATCTACTTCCATACAGTGTGTCTCTCTGCAGAATAAATAAATGCAATAATGCAACTGTCCAGAAGTATAGGGTTAATGAGCAAAATGTAAACTAGAGGATAAAATACAAAGGCAGAAATTGCTTATATTTATCTAGAATGAGCAAGTTATGACACCTTATTTCTGATTTTAGTTGAAGAAAGTATAAGAATTGCATAATAGAGGATAATCTTGAAATAGAATGACGGTCTAATATGAAAAAGCAAAAGTTACCATCATAACTAAGGAAAGATAAAATGCAAATATCAGTGTTTGATGCCATTTAAAAAATATTTATTAGATCACATCAAGATGTTAATTAGCTTAATAAACTTAGGTCACTGAAACTATTGAACTATTAAGCAGATTTAGAAATTTTAAAAGCTATTGATTAATTCAGGTGATGTGTATCTTTTTCACATTACACACGATAATGATTTTACTTAGCAAAACATGAGCCTTATTGTTAATTATAAAAACTACATATGTCACAAAAGATTGTGACTTTATTTTTCAGAAGTCCTTTAAATTTAGTTATGTGTACCATAGTGTTAAAAAAAATGTTTTTCTCAGATTGAATGGTATTGTTGATTATTCTCACACACCTTTAAAACTGGATTGAAAACTAACTTTCAGAGAATTTAATTTTCTTGTTATAGTGGAATAGCTTATATCAGACACAATCTTTCAACAAGAGTAAATATAAAACCTGCTGTTTGAAGATATTGAAAATCAACTCAGGCAGTCAGGAATTCAGGGTCTAAAATTCTCAAGAGAAGAAAAACACAATGAAAGGACTCTAACAGTATTTGTCTGCCATTTCTCTTCGAGGCATTTACAAATGTGTCAGCAACATGGGGCCCAGTAAGGCCAAGTAAAAAAAAAAAAAAAAAAAAAAAATAGAGTTTCAGAGCTTTTTGAAGCAGCACAGAATTCTGGAGACAAAAATTAGAATTCAGAGCTACTGTAATAGCTTGGAATTAAAAGCCCAAGATCTCAGAGCAAAGGTAGCGAGAGAGAGTTGAACCTGATATTATATGACTCTGCCTTTATAGTACTTTTTAACTCCTAATCTGCAAGGTGTGAAAGGCTGGGCAAGCAAGGTGCAAACAGTTGCTAACAGGCTAAATAGACAGTAGAGCAGTCTCACAGTGCCAAAAAAGAGAAAACAATGGTGTTCAGGTCCTCACTAGGGAGAAGAGCCCAGGAAAATACTCCGGGTTTTCAAATTAGGACTCTTCAAGGCTTACTACTAGATATAGTTGAATAAAGTATTAGTGAATTGAAAGGTAAGTCAATAGAACAGACAATCAGATGAACATGAATAAAAATATAGAAAGAATAGAAAATATATATATGGAAAAAAATGAATTGTAGGCCTGCAGTTGGAGTCCTAAAAGGAGAAGGGAGAAAACATAAAGCAGTAAGTTTGTTTGAGGAAATACTGTTGTGAATTTTCTAGAATTGATTTAAAAAGACATAAAGCTACGGAGACAGAAATGATCAATAAGAAAGGGCCAAACTTAGGCAAGCTATAGCAGAATCACTGAAATTCAATCAGAAATAGAAAAATGTTGAAAACAACCAGAGAAAAATAGAGCATTATCTTCAAATAAGTAGCAATAATAATTGCACCCAAATTTTAAACAGAAATGATAGAAACCAGAAAATAATAGGTAATATACTTAAAATTATTTAATTTGATATCCATCTAAAACATATTTAAAACTGAAGGAGAATTATACTTAAGACCCTTCCTTTCTCCTAAAAAAGAATTTATAAGTAACCAGGTTGCACTATCAGAAATACTAAAGGAATTCTTGAGGCAGAAGAAAACAAATCTCAACTGGATTTTCAGTTATAAAGTAAAGAAAAAAGAACACTGGAAAGGATAAAAGTGTGCTAAATGTAAATAAAATTGGATACATAAAACAGTTACATGAATGACTCGCTGAGAATGAAAATATCTGACAAAGGAAGCATACAATGGGGAGGGGGTAAATATACCAAGTATTTTAATGGGAATTCCACATACAAAATAATAAACAATACATAAACATATTGTTAGGATGAATCAGTAATAGTTTTTTTTTCAATAAAATTGCAATATTTTTCTCTGACATTTAATATTCATTTTTAAACATTTAAAAAAATGTTTCATGCATCATGAAACATTAAATATACATTAAATATACAAGCCTTAAATATACATTGAAATTGAGGGTCATGATTTAATGTACAATTTTGATTTAACATGTAGCCTCAGCATTCAGTTCAGTTAATTCACAGCATGCCCGTCAACCTCTGGCCTTTAACTTAACATTTACTAACTCCCTTAGGCAGCAAGAAACAATGGCCAGACCCTGAGTAAGGGTCAAGGTATCAGTAAGCTGAAGATAATATCATGCTCTTAATTATGTTTCAGCTCCCAAAGCAGAAAGAGCCCCTGGCCACATCCCCATGAAATTGTACTGAGGGACTCCGAAGCCAACCTCAAGATCGGAAATCTCGATTTACTGACCTTACCTCATTCTTGACCAGTCAGTTTCATACATGACCTCAAACCTCTAACTCACGGTGAATTATGGTTTTTGCTCTGTAAAGACTCTTGTCTGTAACCATTGGTAGCACGAGCTCACCCGTTCTCCAAACTGAAGCCCATCCTAATAAATAAATTCCTTTCTCCATTGTAAACTCCTGCTCGTACATTTCTTTTGGTCTGTGTATGCAGGCAGATGAATTCTTGTTCAGTAACAACATATAAGAATATATGATATATTCTCTGTCCTCAAGAGCATTAAACCCAGTTTAATAGAAAAAATTGTCTATTCTAAGATTCAGCATTGGTTTAATTCAGATTAGGGGCACAGAAGAAACACTGCTAAATATACATATTTCTAAAAAAAAAAAAAACACTAACTAAAACAATATATATTCAATTATAAAATCATATACTCTTTTTATTAGTAGCCAAGTCTAAGATTTCTGCATATGTAGACTCTAATTGTTCTTAATTCCTTTGGTTATTGGTGAGAATTTATGGCATCATTATTATATTCTGCTATTAATAAAAATTATTTGATTTTTTTTTTAAAGCTTTTAGGATTGATAGTGTTATATGTGTTTTTTTGTTTGTTTGTTTTACTACATTTCTTGTTTGGCTGAAATTGTAGTTGGGTTCATATGTGTATAGAAGTTAAGTAGCATCTGTCAAAAGTCTTTATTTTATTTTACCTTACTTTGGTGCTTGAATGATGTTCCCTCTTGATTCATGAACTGGTTATATCTAAGTCTCCTAACTCTGAAAATTGTAGTATTTATTTAAAGATGTGGAATTTTATTTGACATCAATTGTATTTTTAACAACTGGATAACATTCTAGGCACACAATATCGATTATTGTTTCATTAATAATCTTTCAAAAACATTTTAAAATACAAGTAGGAATTTAAATTTAAATTAGCAGTAGACCCTATATAGTGCTATAGATGAAAATAATTTAAGTGATGTGATAATCAGATAAGTAGAATATTTTAGCAAAGATAAGTTAAATCAGGTAAGGTCAAAGACAACAGCATCAATAATAGGGTACCCTTTGTTTAGTATAATTAAAAAGTAATTTTTAAAAATTATTACTATTAGACATATTTTAATAATTTTATTAAATAAATGTTAAAATGTGAAAAAATAACAAAGTTGGTACAATATAATCATTATAAAGCAATAAGAAACACAGAAATGTGATTGTAAACACTAAGCATTATGACACATAGAAAAGAGGTGTCGATCCTTAATAATAAAATTTCTTTCTCTATTTCTACAAATATTTTTCTTTTATTCTTTTATTCATGATGAATATGACATATTTCCTATCCTCAAGTTTTAAAGATATTATTTTATTCATGTTTTAAAGATAAACAAAAATTGTTCAGTACCATGTGATTGGAGGTGAAAAGAGGGATAGGAAGAAAAAGTCTTTCTTTTGCTCGTAACAGCAATGCTCCAGGAAGATTTGAAACCTTCTATCATGCTAACAATATGTTCATCATCTATTGTCACCATTTATCCAAGTAGACAGTGGAAAAGAAGTTAATGTCTGGCAGAGTCCATCTGATTCCTACTTCGAAGGAGAGCTAGAATAAATTACTTACTTCATAGCCAGAAAGTCTTCTCAGTCTGTTCACATACTCCTGAAACCTAAATAATTTGATTTCAAACACAGAAATGGAAACATCTCTATGCTAAAAATGTTTGCGGGCCAGGCTGTGTTTAAGATACTCTTTAGTATCTGTTAAGTACCTTATGTTATTGCTGTCAATATATCTTTTAAAAGTGTTAGTATATTTGAAGAATATTTGCTTTAGACAGTTACTGAAATTTCTAAAGCTTCTTGTAAAATGCTATAGGCATTATGTATTTCCAAGGGCTTAAACAGGTTGGAAAATGCTAGTTTCATAAATGAGTAAAATGAGCAGACAAAATAAATTGTAATAATAGAGTATGAAAAACTAAGAGATGTATTGAAGAAATGTGTTATTCATGAATGGCATATAAAAATTGAGAAAATGCTTTATGAGGGAAGAATCATTTGTGTTCCATCTTTTATGTATATGGGCAATTTAAACATATGTAAATGATGCAAAGAATCTTTCATGTAGAAGAATTGAGTGAGTCTAGAAAAAGAAGTAGAATATTCAAATCCATA
>NW_011888790.1:8350441-8362083 GCF_000151845.1 Pteropus vampyrus | reverse complement strand
GTGAATGAGTTGAGTCTATGCTTTTTATGGAAAGTTCAGCCCGGGAAGTTCTACTTTGTAGATGTCTATTCAAATACAATTAGCAAGACTTGTGATATCCCTATTTACAAGGCAATATGAGTATATGAACATTTTTAATGAAGCATATGGGCATCCAAATAAAATTGGTGTAAAAAAGAAAGAATGGATATTGAATAGACATTTGGGAGTGTTTGTTACTGTAATCATATTTTCTCATTTGAATTTATAATGCCTAGGTCAACTATGAGATTCTACAATTACATATCAACTGAAAAGAATTTGATCAATGTATCCAGATATCAGTCATATTTCATATCATAATCATAATACAAAAATCAATGCCTTGGTATAAGCCTGGGATTGTATTTGTGATGATAGCAAAATGCTTCATATAACTCAAAGTTCCTCTTTCATTAGAATAAGCCATACTTCTGAAACTGAGTAAACTAATGTCAGAAATGAGTTAATTAGACTTTTTTCGTTTTATATTGTTTACATCAGATCTAAAGAACTCTTTCATTTCAAAGTAGCAGAAATGCAATTTCATGGTATTCTGCTTGTGACTTAGAGATATATACTAACTGCCTAAAGTTTGATTATTTTAATGATTTTAAGTTTACAGAAATTCAAATACAGATTTGTGATTTTCTAACCAATATACTTGTTACAGGATGAAGATTCTAACTTAAACATTAAATTATAAATTTGCTCATCAAAACTAATATGCACACTACAGAGAAGACAATTTTAGTTAAAGGAACTAAAAGTCTATAACAGTTTTATAAAAAATTTATGGCTAGTAAATTAGGCATACAATAAACCATCACAGAACCTAAACATAATTACCAAACAACCTGAGCTTATGGGTAAAGCTAATTTAGCATTTTAATCAAATATTCACTTAAAAAGATTTAGATCATTGACAGAACAATTAGTTGATTGAAATTTCTCTTTTGTCAGTGGCTTTTTTGTTATTATATAAACGCACAATTTTGAGATCCTGATAGATGCTGAATTTGAGCAAAAAATTAAAGCTATGTACTACTTCTATTAAGTTAGTATAATGATTCATTACATTTGAGTAATTTAAAGAGTTATATTTGAAAACTTCCTGATTTAAATTCACTTATTAATTCATTTATTCATTAGGCATGATAAGAACATTTCTACATTATGACTAATAAGCAATATTAACATTTGTTTTGCAAAAGCAAATGCATTGCCATCTATTTCATAAAGGACATTTCGGAAACTTAATATTCTTATTAAATAGTTATAAACATTTTATATCTTTAATAGCTACAAATTATTTTAGACATGAAAATAACAATGTTGTATTGATTATCTTGAATGAAGTAGTCCAGTATGCATTATCCAAAATAACACATTCTCTCATTTAATTTTTAGTTGTAGATTGTTAAATGGTTACTGGCAACTTTCTAGTACAGAACACATAATAAATAAACCCAGACACATCCACAAACATACACACTGCATGAATGCATAAGTGTATATATGTACATATGTGTGTATTCATCAGTATATATGTAAATATATGTATACCCAGATTTATATTTAAAAAATGTGTAAGAAAGCCTATGCTATTAAAAAGAACTTGATAAAAAGATGTAGATGTTCAAAGATTAACTCTGGTCTGCCATTCTTGGTAATGTATACCAAGTAATTCAGACAACTTTCCTACTGAGAATAATTAGAAAAGCTCAACAAATATAATTCATTAGGTTAACTAAAAGAAAGTGCGAAATTTCTGTGATGGTATATGTAGAAAGCCTAAAGCCAATGGTGATGTGCATGAGATTTGGAACTTTTTACTCTTGTGTTTTGTTTTTTGGGTTTTTTTTTTTTTTTATGATTTTGGTTGTGGTGGCTGAGAAGCTTGAGTTGTGGGGCTGAGGTATTTCATATGATTTTTCATGCAAATTTCAAAGATGGGTGCCAAAATGAATAAACATACTCAGAGTCCAGATAACCTAGATTTACTGGTTGTCTCATTTACTATATCTAATTCCTCAAAAAGTTAACCTCCTTGAACTTTTCTTCTCCTTCTTTGATATTTCACATCTTACACTGTAAAACATGAGGTTTATTGTCATTAATACATTATGCTAAACGGTAGGGAAAGGGAAAGAAAAAAATTCTTAATAGACACATAAATGCATTCCTATTAAGCAAAGGGCAAAATACTCAAGCACTCACCCTCCTTATTTGGCAAATGATCGTGTGATTGTAGCTGGTATATTTACCTGCCTTTCTAGTAGATATAAATCTATCAATATTATCTAGATTATTTTTTTAATTAAAAGTCCTACAGATGAAACAGAATGAATCTAGTAGAAGAACAATAAAAAATACTGACGGTCTTTTAAGAGGAAAAAAATAGAAATAAACAAGAAAATTTGTTCAGCCCTAAGTGCCATCTTGGAAATATTAATTCATATAATGCTATAATACAATTTCAAATCTAGCAGACAGTGAAAGATAGAAGGGAGAGAAGAAAGGAAGGAAAAAAGGAAGAAAAGGAACAAGGTAATGCAAGGGAAAAGAAAGGAAAGGAATTAGAGAATATTAACATTACAAGTTAGGGAGGATGCAACAGAAACTCTGATATTGCTGGTAAGATTGGAAACTGGCAACATAATTTTGAAAAACAATTTGACACAATTTATTAATATTAAAGATGTTCATAACCTCTCACCTATATACTTCCTCCAAGAATTATAATGGTAATTATTTATGAATATGCTTGTAGGAAGACATATAAAAGAATATTTGTTGAGATATTGTTTGTAACAACAGTGTGTTTAAAAGATCTTCATTTACAGCAGAATTGATTTCTAAGGTATAGTAGTGATATACAATTAAATATTAGTTTAGCAGTAAAATGGACTATACTGGGGTTCTTATTTTAACATAGAGCACAAAGATATAATATTGAGGAAAAAAGATATCTGAATTCCTACAAAATAATAATTTAATTATATGTAGACATGCATGAGAATGATAAGAACAATAACAGAGTAATAGATTCCTATAGAAGGTAGAAAGGCTACCAAGAAACTGGATCTCAATGACAGGTCATTTTTTCTGTTGTTTCCTGTTTCATTCCCAGTTTTTTAAACAGAACCTGGTACAAAGGAAGTTCTCAAAAATGCTTGATGAATGAATGAATAAATGAATGTTATTTTGGGGTTTTTCTTAATCAGTATAATTACAAAGATTTTAATTATATCATTTTCTGTACTATTATGCTAAGGATGAAACACTCCAGAAGTTTTAAAGCTAAAGAAAAATTCTGACCCTTTGTATAAAAATTTAGTTTAAGCAGTTATTCTATTTTTTTAAATTTCAGTGCCATTTTGTCAAAGAAGTTATTCATTCTTAAAAGAGATTAATATTTTCCACTGATAATGATAAATTGAAAAATTATAAATAAAAATCAAAAGTGTTTTGAGTTAAAGATCTCTAGTATTTCCATAATTGTCCATCCAGTAAAACATGAGTGATATAATTATGTAAACACTTGAAAAATGTCCAAGATTAATACCATCAGATACTATCTGAAACTTCAACTAAGCAAAACAATTCTTTAAATATCCAGAGTAGCACCCATCATCTCATTTTATTCAGCATTAATTTGTACTGACCCAATGACTTGCTTAGAGAAGGTTAATGCTAATGTGACCAAGATCACAAGTTCTTTGCCTTGCATACCTGTTAGTTTGTTCTGTACCTTGGCTATCGATTGCACCTTATGGTGGTAGATCCTGTTCAAGAAATTAAATAGGAAAAAAAAAAAGTTTCATTTAAAAAACAGACTGGAAATCTTTAGAAACAGTTTTTCTCTTTTAGAAATCAAGTTGTTACTGGAAAGTAAGCACATAGAAGAAATTCTAAAAGTTAAAGGCAAAGAGGAAGTTGTTCATGTTTAAGTCAGAGTTTAAAATGTAAATCTAAAGTCATTTCTAGATCATCTCTTTAAATATGCTACGTAAGGTTCTCTACCCTTCAGTTACAACTCGGGATGCATATAGTAGGAAGTATAGAGCAATATATAAATAACCCATAATTTCCTAATAATAGGCAAAATTTAAGGCACTAACATTCACTAATTCCTGTTCTTCAATCTAGCCTTTGTTCAAAGTAAAACTCTTCACATTATCTAACTTTACCAATTGCAGCAAATTCAAATAATGTCAGGAGACAAGGTAATCACATGTATATCTGAATAGATCTAGTGTCCTGCTTGTATAAGAAATTGTGGGCATCATAGTAAACTGGAAATTTCAAACTTTAATTTACCATGTGGAAATTCAATTATTTAGACACTAGTTTGTGATTCCTCTTTCTGGTTTCTACCTGGTTGATCAGGTGATATACAACTTTTCATATTTATATTACACTTTAGTTCACTATGCTAACATTTTAAAGTATAGCAGGCATATGTTATTAATTTCTCTTTCGCTAGCATTCAATACATTTTATAATTTTTTGATGATATAATACAAATAAATACCATTATTGAGTCTATATTTTGAGACAGTAATGGAGAAAAGTACTTCATAATACATTCAAGTCACAGAACAACACAACGAGATAGGAATTATTAGGCCCATTTTACAAGTAAGGTAATGAAATATTAAGAAGAAAAATAAATTTTGCCAATTTTGTCCTAGGAATATCCACCAGGTTGGTGATGTGCTTGAGTAAGTTTGTGTCAGCTTGCGAGAACCAATTGTTAAATTTTGTAAGAAGGTTGTTAAACTATTAGTAACTTTTAGATGACCACGGTGGGAATATTTACAACACAAAAAAATTGGCAAATGCTACTAGTCAGAGCTCTCTCTTTTCAGAGCTGTTTTACCAGCACAAAACTGAATATCACTCAGCTAATTTCAATACAGTTAGGATTTATATTCTTCTGTGTTTTGTTAAAGAATCCATGCTTTTTCTCTCTGTGTAGTGTGGTTTTCATGTGACACTTTTATCCTTCAAGAATTTATTATGAAGTATTGGCATAGAATTAGTAAAGTCAATAAATCTTAAATTATATTCTATAGTGCTTTACAATAAATCATGCTTACATTGATTAAATTATTAATCTCTGAATTGTCAGACTAGAAAATGTGTCTTTTATTTGATAGCTAATAGAGTGTTTTCATGCTGGGTGGGGCTATATCACTGGAATTATGATAAGCTTCTTAACACATTCTCGGGCAGTAGGGTTAAAGCGGTTTTCCTTTCAGGAGAAGAGCAGAGAGGCAAACAATTAGAAGCCTATTAAAATAGTAGTCTCTGACAGACGTAACAAGGTCTTCACTAACACAGTAGTGGCAGTGTGGCTACTGAGTTTTATTGTTACCACCAGAGGACATCTGTATAACATAATAAAATGCCGTATGGGAACTTAACTTTAGTGGCTTACTACAATTTTGTTCCTATAAAATAATTTATATGAACCAATACTATTGTACTTGAGTCTTCCTTTTTTTTTAATGAGTCTCTCCTAGAGAGCACTGTACCATTTTTAATTATTTGATGAGAGTAATGAAGTGAATTCATTTTCAGATTTTTAGAGGTTTATGAATTTATGCTCTACTGAAAGCATTTTTGTCCTAGAACTATCTACTCTTTTCATGTTAATTTTTCCTCCATCTGTCCAAATATTCAGAATGTGAAGAATATATTTGGTCATATTCAAATTATCTTTTTTAATTTTTTGTTTTGCTAAATGGATTTCTCTAGAATAAGGCCATTTCTCCATTTTATCAAATTTTACTCTGTCTTAGAAACATTATAATGATAAAGGTTAACTTGCAGAACTTTGCTCTTTTTGTTTTAGTGATTTTAAAATGCTATCATTATTTTTAAATAGCAAAAACTTTATCAGCTCCACTGTCACAGGAGGAAAAAGAACAAATCTATGCTAAATCTAAGGGATTTTAAAATTAGGTATTTATATGAAATTTCTATAGTCAATATTTTATAATTTAATAAAATATATTAATATGTGGCCTGTGATCAAATTAGAACTTAAAAAATATATAACAGGTATAAATCTTAGTCTATAAGCTCTGTTGGTAAAAAATATTAACATTATTTTTATAACTTTATTGTTTTTTCATTGAGTCTCCTTTCTCTTGGGTCAGCTTTACAGTTGAGCTCAGTAATTGTTACGTTCTTTCCTCTCTTTTACCTCGATTCCAAGACCCTGTGCATTACCAGTGACCAACAGCAGAGGTGATTCTGTTTTTTTTGTTGTCTGTCTATACAGGTCACCAAATATCCTGCACGTATGTTCCCTTAGATCTGGTGGCTGTCTGTCATTTCGATGAAATTCTTTGTACATAGAAATCTTTGTTGAGTTTTGACTATGCCTAGAGCCTGAAGTAACTTCTAATCATTTATCTGTAAAAACCTTGATCTCCACTTCCCCAGCTGACCACCCACAGCTCTGCTATGAAGCAGACTCTAGTTTCCTACTGCTTGTGAAACTGAAGACCTGATCTGATCCTCTTTCTTCAGGCTAAGGGAGTCTCCGTATAATTTGAAGAAAAACCTTCTTCCATCATGTTTCATCGGGTCACCTGCTCCATCTGAAACCCTGTTTCTTTTCCTTTTAGCTCTTGAAGAAATTCTCTAAATTCTCCTAAGAGCATAAGCTATTGAAAAACATAATTCTGTTGTGTACCCTGCCAAATGCTTCCCCTGAAATTGTGAAATATAGATCAAACTGCCTGAAATAGATTGAGACAGAGGTCAATGTTTTAGGAGTATCTCCCACCTGCATAAGAAATACCATAGAATGTTAGAAGTGGTTTGTCAATAAAGGAGACACAGAAGAAAATACATTTACCTGAGAATGCAGCATTGGATTATTTGTAATATTAGTTATTAGATGATTTTAGCTATCAATGTGTGTAATGCAGTCTGTATTTCTGCATTACTGAGATTTTTTTTTCCCCTTTTCTTATAAAACTTCTTTGGGGGTATGGTGACAAATTAGAGTTGATGCCACCGTTATGCTGTTTAGTGAAGAGATTTTCCTGGATGTCTTGATTGAAGCCAAAAGACCCAAGACTTTAATATTATATGAACATCTCATACAAGGTTATATTAAAAAGTTCTTTGCCTAAGGTAAAATTGCATACACAGTTAAACATAAGATAGTAAATATGAGGACTTCTTGACTCTATATAAATACATTTATGCTTATTCATAAATGTGGATAATGCTGGTCTCTTGGAAAAATATTGCACTAAAATTTATATAACTATTCTTTCAAAATAACCTGTGATTTGAGATAATTTTGACATTGAGATTGTTTTGACACTCAGATATGTTATCCTTAGAACAAAAGGTATGGTTGGGCTGGGGTCAAAGCTATGACAATGATATAACAAAACTGTCCTGACTCACATACGGAATGATGGTCTGAGAGTAATGACCTTGATGCTCCAACAAGCTGTTTTACTCAGTCACAGAATTCTACAAACTTTTTAACAATGTATAAAGTAGTATATAGTTCACACAATTAGATAGTGGTCCTAATTAGTTAGCTATCCTAATTCTCATGTATCTCAAATTTAGAACAATTCAGGTCAATCGTTGTAAAAATTAGTTAAGATTAACCTCTTTCTGTCAATTTGATTTTCTAATCCCTATATATTTGTTTGGGTCATAAAAAGCTAAATTATTCTAAAGGCTGTGACTAACTACATTTAAATTCATCTGGTCACCTTCAGAATCCTATTAAATAGTATAAAAAATTAGATTATTTTCAGCAATAGAATCAAAATTGTATCAATGAAAATATATTTCATAAACAAAAGATTTAGTAAATCATTTTCTTAATTTCTCTGTTTCTCTTATCATAAGACCATATTTTCCTGTGTCTGTTTGGCTTACTGTTAAGCCAGTGATTGTGCTCAGCCTCTCTGTGTCCCTAAGGCTTCCACTCTCTGCTGATAGATTTGGGGCTAGGGGCTGCCGTTGAACAGTGTTCAAGTCTGCCTTAGCTTTTACTTTCTGGTCCAGCTCAGTCTCCTCTGTGCATATCCATTGTTTTCTAGTCAGCCAAGGACAGTGGAGAGCTTATCTACCCCTTGCTTCCAGAGTTCTTTTATTTCCAGGCTCTGGTTTGTCTGCCACTTTCTCAGTCAAGTCCACAACTTCAGGCTAGCAAAGCTTCCGGCTTCCAGGTTTGCTTTTTACTTTGCTACTTTTACAGACTTGCAGCAGAGTGTGGCTTTTCACTGTTCCAAATCAAGTCTTCTGCCTGTCTTTGTCAGCAAGTTGCCATTCTTCTTGGCCAGTCACGGCCTGGTTAGCACTAGGGCTGGTGGGAGGTGGAAACATGAGCAGCCTCAGGCAAGAAGGCCTTAGAGTTTTAGTGCTTTTAACTGAAGTTTTTGTAGTTTTTTTATAAGTAAATGGTTCTCAATTTGTTTTACCTTTAATCAACTTTCAGAATCCTGACATGGTTTTTTCCAACAATATTGTAGTTTTCACTTACTCTTTTTAGATTTATCAATATCTTCTATCTATCATTGCTAGAAAATAGACTTTTTTCTTGCATTTCCTCAATTATTTTACCATTGCAACTAGTTTATGAATTAATAATATTCATATTATAATTTTACAGAAGCAGAATTGTGACCAAATAGATTTAGAATACAACCATGAGTATGATCTAAATATACCCAGAGATTTAAAATGATTGGCTTATTCCAAGAAATCTATTCATACCAAAGTGATAATGGCCTTCCCTTACATAAATATCCCATGGAAGGCAAAACAAAACCATCATGCTTCCTTCTGATATTCTCACTATTAAAACACATTAATTGTTTTTAAGTGTAATGAATGCATCTGAAATTAGAAGCATGCTTAGATTCCAAAGAAGAACAAGAAATAGTTTATTTATATAACATGTAAGAAAAACACAGCTCTATTAGGAATAACACTTTTAAAAATAGCATAAAGGCGATAAATTATTTTAGTATCTAACAACCATTTTAATCATGTTTTCTGATTCTATTACTACTGAGATTGAAAATGCATTTTCAAAAAGTGTTTCCTACATGACATTCAGTCTCTCCAAAAAATACAGTTTTGTAAGAGCATAGCTTATTTTTTATGTGGAAATGCTGAGTAGTCCAAATAGTAGGCTTTGCTACAGGGAAGTTAAATGCTATTGTGAGATACTATAAAATAAACTATTCTAAATTCTGACTCTATTAAGCTGATTTACCATTCAGTTTTGTTGAAAAAATTTAAATATCAATTTTAATATGTATTTCAATATTCTGTTTTTTTGAGTATATGGTGAAATATTATAGCTCAAAACTCACTTAGAAGGTTATATTAGTTAGCTAGGGCTGCCATAGCAAAACACTATAGACTGAGTGTCTTAAATGACATAAATTTATTTCTCATAGTTCTACAGGCTGGCAACTTTAAGATCAAGGTACTGGTAACATAGTTTTCATTCTTAGGCCTCTTCTCTTGGCCTGTTGGCAGCAGCCATCTCACTGTGTGCTCACATGGCTTCTTTGTACAGTCAGAGTGAGTTCTCTTTGATGTCTCTTCTTATTAGGATACAAATCCCACCGGACTGGGGCCTGTCCACATACCCTCCAACCCTAACTGTCTCTAGATATTATCACATTGGGGATTAGCACTTCAACATATAGATTGGGGGCGGGGGCAAACATTCAAACATTCAGGTCATAACAAATGTCAACATAAATTAACTATTTGTATATTCAAAGAATATTTATTTTGGAGTCTAGTGTTAGAGAATGAAAAAATAGACATCATACTTGTCCTCATTTGGCTGGAATCTAATTTAATTCTCTGTGTTCATATTCATCATGGTAAACATTTCCAAAGTCATCCTTAGAATCTAGGGGAGCCGTATTTATACTGGAAGAAATAACAGCTATGGCTACGTTTTTCGTAATAAAAATTTTAATATTTAACATAAAATAATTTAATTAGAAGTAATCACTATTAAACATATTATGTGATGTTCCTTGAGGCCTTTCTTGGTTGTTGTTACTGTTACATCACTATATAACGCATCTATCAATTTCCATATATATAGCGATACATTTATTTCAACTCTACTTCATCTTACTCATCTTTTCAAAGAATGATATAGGGAAAAGATGAGAAGTTTTTGAGCAGTGTGTAGAAGAAAAAGATCTAGTATGAATCAAAAATGATATAATAATAATAATTGAAAAGTATTAAATGGTAAAAATATTTTAATATCCAACTATAAATATTTGTTTTGTTACTATATATTCTAAATCTGATTAGAAAAATAACTTACACTTCGATAACAGGTTTTTTCACTTTAAAACTTTTTAAAATTATGTCATTCTCCCTCGATTTCTTAAAATTATATTTTGGAGGAGCCATCATTCAACGCTGTTTCATCTAATTTAGCTGTCATTGTGATTTCATCTTGAAAAGCATTGTACCTTTCTTTGCTTTAGGTTTCTTGTGCCTTTCCAAATCTTTATACATAAATTTTCAGCTGGCATTCAAGGCCCTTCACACTACGACATAGATGTAACACTATTTCTCTTCCTTATCCATCCTTCCTGGCCAAGTCTTACATTGTCCGGCTTGCCAGCAAAACTGGATTTGATATTATTTGTTGAACAAATTTAAATCATTTCACATTTATACCATTTTTCAAGCTGTCCTTTTCCAGGAATGAAATACTATTACGCGTGTGCATGCACACAGAGATACACACACACACGCACACATACACACCACAGAAGATGCCTATATCTTAGACCATAATTCACATATAACATTCCTGAATTTTCCTAACCATTTCTATGACTTTTACTTCATTGAATCTCCAATTACATTTCACAACTTAATTTGAAGGCAATCTTTAAGTGTCTTCAAGTCAGATGAAACAAAGTACAATCATATAAGGAACAATTTATTTTCATGTTTTATAAAAATATAACATTAAAGGCATTTTCCTCATGCATTTCAAAATCTTTAAAAAAGATGTAATATACATTTTAAAAACTATAGAACATATACTGTTTTATTTATTTTTATTATAAATTGATAATTGTGAGATTTTTTTGTCCCTCTAAGTTAGCTAGTTTGGAAGTAAATTTAATACCCAATTGAATTAACTATATGTAAATATTAACTTCCTGGAGGTTAGCTGCTCATTCATAAGGTGTGGCACATAGGAGAACCATAGACTTAAGAAATGCCAGACCCAACTTGGTATGCAGTGAGTCTAAATACTACGCATAAAGCTGTTTAGAGATTGTGATCTATGAGTGCAGGCTAAAGCTTTGTTTTGGAAGAAAAGAAGAGGTACAGAAAAAGGTTTTGGAATAGCTGAATCTATAAGATATCCTGTCTGATAATAATAAGGAAGATATAGGAACAAGGTTGGCAAGGAGGCAAAAACTTGTGCCCTGGTCAGCTGGCTGGCTGTGGAACCAAGAGCCCCATTCAAGCCTCATATAAGAGCAAACATTTATTCAGAGCTTGGTCTGAATCTGACACTGCTCATGTGCTGGGGTATTGATGAGAACAAAATCAAAGCCCTG
>NW_011888790.1:8340354-8350391 GCF_000151845.1 Pteropus vampyrus | reverse complement strand
TTGGAGGAGCCATCATTCAACGCTGTTTCATCTAATTTAGCTGTCATTGTGATTTCATCTTGAAAAGCATTGTACCTTTCTTTGCTTTAGGTTTCTTGTGCCTTTCCAAATCTTTATACATAAATTTTCAGCTGGCATTCAAGGCCCTTCACACTACGACATAGATGTAACACTATTTCTCTTCCTTATCCATCCTTCCTGGCCAAGTCTTACATTGTCCGGCTTGCCAGCAAAACTGGATTTGATATTATTTGTTGAACAAATTTAAATCACTTCACATTTATACCATTTTTCAAGCTGTCCTTTTCCAGGAATGAAATACTATTACGCGTGTGCATGCACACAGAGATACACACACACACGCACACATACACACCACAGAAGATGCCTATATCTTAGACCATAATTCACATATAACATTCCTGAATTTTCCTAACCATTTCTATGACTTTTACTTCATTGAATCTCCAATTACATTTCACAACTTAATTTGAAGGCAATCTTTAAGTGTCTTCAAGTCAGATGAAACAAAGTACAATCATATAAGGAACAATTTATTTTCATGTTTTATAAAAATATAACATTAAAGGCATTTTCCTCATGCATTTCAAAATCTTTAAAAAAGATGTAATATACATTTTAAAAACTATAGAACATATACTGTTTTATTTATTTTTATTATAAATTGATAATTGTGAGATTTTTTTGTCCCTCTAAGTTAGCTAGTTTGGAAGTAAATTTAATACCCAATTGAATTAACTATATGTAAATATTAACTTCCTGGAGGTTAGCTGCTCATTCATAAGGTGTGGCACATAGGAGAACCATAGACTTAAGAAATGCCAGACCCAACTTGGTATGCAGTGAGTCTAAATACTACGCATAAAGCTGTTTAGAGATTGTGATCTATGAGTGCAGGCTAAAGCTTTGTTTTGGAAGAAAAGAAGAGGTACCGAAAAAGGTTTTGGAATAGCTGAATCTATAAGATATCCTGTCTGATAATAATAAGGAAGATATAGGAACAAGGTTGGCAAGGAGGCAAAAACTTGTGCCCTGGTCAGCTGGCTGGCTGTGGAACCAAGAGCCCCATTCAAGCCTCATATAAGAGCAAACATTTATTCAGAGCTTGGTCTGAATCTGACACTGCTCATGTGCTGGGGTATTGATGAGAACAAAATCAAAGCCCTGCTCTCATAAAACTTACATTTCAGTGAAGGGTCACAGTCAATAAACAAACACACTTATATCATCCTGTCAGGGAGTGATAACAGTCAAGAAGATAAACCAGAATAAAGGAAAAGGATCACTAGGTGAGATAAGGTGAATGACAAAGAATTTTCAAATTAGGTGAAATATGATTAAGGACCTGTATAAAATAAGGAGGGAACTATAAGTATTTCTGAGTAATATATTTTCAGGCAGAGAAATAACAAATGACACATGTCTAGGTAAGAACATGGTTGAAGGAATAGCAACATAGTAAAGATGGTTAGGACAAAGTGAACAAATGAAGAGTGGCCTAGAAGAGGTTTTAAAAAAATATTTTTAATGAACGATAGAGAAGTCCATTATAGCTTTATAGCCATTAATAAAAATATACTATTTATCAATGAGAAGGTAGTAGAATTTAAACAATTTTTTGTTGATTTAAACAAGGGATGATTGTTTCCTAAATGCATTTCTACATGAGTAAGAAGGAAGTAGAACATAAATTTGTTGCTGATTTAAACAAGAATGATTGTGTCCTATCTATCTACATCTCAATGCAGTCACTTCACTGTCAAACTTAGATTGAATGGCACCATTTTCCTCACATTTTGTGATATTTTGTGAAATATAAAGATTCATGTAGTGCTCAGCAATTTATTTATACACCGTCAAGTATAAAAAATTCTTAAAGAAATTTATAGCCATGTTTCTTTTCTAATACAAATTCTCAGTGTTTGTCTCAATATAGGAAAAATCAGCTCGTAAGTTCCTTCCTGAAAACATTTCTTCTTTGGAAAATTAACTTTGAAATTTTTTTGTAGGTTAATACAGCAAGATTTTTTTATTATTAGATAACAATGCTAGGATAAAAATATGTTCTTATAAAATAAGTCAAAATGTTTCAATTCCTTCTGACTATAGAAGACATGTAATTTATCAAAATCAGTATAGTGGGAGAAATATGAGGACTATTTTTGAGAAATGAAATCTATTTTTCAAGAAAATTTAGAAAGGTGATCATTTATCCTTATTTTTAAACCATAAGATTGAAGTAAGTTGACACATACTTATACCTGGGAAAATCTCATTAGCAGGATACACAGCACTTCAATATAATCTAGGACACTTGGGCTTTTCTATACATAAGTGTGATCAATTTGACAGCAATTATAATTATTAATACTAAAAGTTGAGATAAGCAAGGAAAATGATTATAATACTTTGGTTATCATAAATAGTGAAAAATGTATGCCTTTTATACATTTTATAACTTGTTAATAAATAGATTATTTAAGAAATTCAGATGGATATATATGTCTACAGTTATAACTAATAATGACATAGTCTATGGCTCTATAAAACTTGTGCTTTATTTTTTTTCACTATGGTAAATAAGTATTGAATCAATGTGCTCAAATGCATATTGAAAAGAAAATGTAATTACTTTAGTTTCTGGTATGTCAGACCAGGTAAATCTAGACTTGGTATTGCTGTGAATAACTAAGAAAAAGTGTTTAAAATATAACAAAAAAATTGCTTAAAAGCACTGAAAATCTGACGAGGACCTATAAATGTATAGTTCTAAGATCTGAAAAGAAATCCAAGTGAGGGAGTCTAGCTTGAGAGCTGCTTTTGCAATAAGAGCATATAACAATTCTGAAAGAGATGGTCTAGAGCTTTAGAACTTTGAAGAACTAAGGAAAAGTAATCTTGGAATACAAGGTCTCTCAAGGAAGAGAGACCCAAGAGAATCTTACACACACTTTTAGAGGACTCTATAGAACTTGACTGCAGAATTAAAGATAGAGTAGGCAAATCCTGATCCTTGTAGGAATGAATCTCAGTTTTAAAACATGACATTTCCTAATTGAATGAGATGATCTAGAGTTGTAGATCTCTTGGCCAGCTGCTACTCTTAATGATTATCATAGCATCCAGGCTTCAAATAGTATCTATAATGTGCCATGTACCATTCTAAGAACTTAGCAAGACATAAGCAGGTAAATGAGCAGATAAGATAGTGTCATTAAAATCCATTAGAAACACAGCTCACAGAAGTGCCTTTTACTGGGAATTCTGGGAAATATAGCTCCCAGAATCTCCTCTGTGATTCAGAGAGCCTGAGAAGAAAATATTGATGATGGAGAGTTGACAGTGAACAACATAGCACAGTAAGAACAGAGATTTGAACATGATTAAGAAACTTCACTTAACACACAGAGATTGCATCTAACAACATGCATCTAACAACAAACTTTATGTTTTAAAAAGTCAATTTATAAAAATTAACTATATATGAGCCATAAAAGAAGACTCAAGCAACATTAAATAATTAAAGTCATGAGGATGTTCTCTATGTAGAAAGAAATTAAGCTAAAAAATAATAAAATAACCAGTAAAATAACAGCATATAATTATGAAAAAAATAATTAGAAAATGAGTGTTAGCAAGGTTGCTGGCCACAAAGACACTGTACAAAATTTAATTACATTTTGATATACAAAAATTAGAAAAATAAATTTAAAATAATACTATTTGTCATAGTAGCACACACAGATACCCACACATGTTCAAGACTAAAGCTAATAAATATCAGAATTCTAAGAAAACTTTAAAACATTTTTGAGAGACATTGATAAGTTATAAGTAAATCAGACATATTCCATTTGCAAGATATTTCATAGATATTAATTCTCCTAACATTGTTCTTTAGATTTAATGCAATTCCAATAAAAGCTTGAACAGTGTGTGTGTGTGTGTGTGTGTGTATATGTGTGTGTGTGCGTGTGTGCATATGTAAATTAAAATTTTGATTCTTAAATTTATACAAGAACACAAAGGGTTTAGAAATGTCAAATCATTCATGAAAATAATAAACATTTTTGATCTGAGATAAAGGACAATGTTTTTAATTAAAAGGTGCTCAGAAAACTTATTTGTATAGAAAATATAAAACTTGAATATTACCTCAAACCACACATAAATACCAAGTGTACTATAGATCTAATTATAAAAGCCAAAATAAATTAATATAGGATATATATCATAAACATATAAAGCTTCTAGAATATATTACAGAAAAATAGGTTCATGATTTTGTGGTATTAACTAATTGAGACACAAAAAACACTGAAAATAAAGGACAATATTAATAAGTTGTACTACATAAAATTAAAAAAAAAAAAACATTTAAGTAGAGAAAAAGCAAACCCAATATTGAGAAAACACTCTTGCGGGACACGTAACCAACAAAGAGAACATAGTCACTACGTATGAATGAGTTATTAATGTCTGAATATCAATAATAAAAAATGAACAACCTAACAGAAAAAAATTACAAAACACATAGATGCTTTACAAAACAGAATTTCCAACTGATTCATAAATACATAAAAGGTGCTTAAATTCATTTGTAGTTATAGAAATGCCAATTCAAATCACAATGAAATAGCACTACACATAGATTAGACTGAGAAAAAAAGGGTAATACAAAGTATTAGAAAAGATAAGGAGCAATAAGCCCACTCAAACACTGTCAAAGGACTATTAATTTATACAGCTACCAATATATCCATATTATGACTCAATAATTTCATTCCTAGATCTATTCTATAGTAGAACTATGTGCACAAAGAGGTTTATTTAAGATTGTTCTAAGCAGCAGCATTCAGAATAAAACACTAAAAATAATCTTAATGCCCATCAATAGTAGAGAGGATAAATATTGTTTAGCATATTCATAAAATAAATTACTATATAACAATGAAATACAGCTTCATGCCACATGTATGACTCTTACAAGGACAATCATGAGTAAAAGAACAAAGTAACATAATTCATGATTCTCAACTGAAGGCAAAAGTAGGCTCAGTATTAGTTTAGAATTATGAGTTAGGGTATAAAGTAATTAACAATTAAGATATTGGTTACCTTGAGTAAGAGGAGGAGGGTAATGATTGGCAAGGGTCGAGTGGTGACTTCTGGGTTGCTTATAACATTCTTTTTCTTGACCTGGTGGTGGTTGCAAGAGTATTCAGTTTTTGGTCTTACAATAAGCTATAAATTTATTTTTATATATATTTTGCTGTACATGTGCTATACTTTAATTTCTAAATTTAAGAAATATACAAACAGAGCATTGTTTATAAAGTTGCCATATAACTTTAGGTATGTGTTCAAGAAAAAAGGGAAATTGTGCCTAATGCTGAGGTGTATTCTCTCTCCTTTTTGCATTGGAACACAAAAATTCTTATAACAGGTGAATATATAGATGTAATTCTATAGATGACATATGATTAAAGATTGACTAGGATCTTAGAAAAGAGAGAAAAAAGTTTTCATGGAAACTCAAGAAATACAGACAGTCAGGTATTGATATGAAAAAAAAAAAAAAAACCATGCAAACACAACATCAAACCATCAATAAACAATGATCTTCAAAGCACCTGAAACAGAGTTTTGGAATTTCTAATTTCTAAGTCAGCATAGGCAAACAGTCTGAGAAGATAACAAAAACAGTAAGAAAGAAAGGAAACAGCAAATAAGTGATTATATATTTGTTTATGTTCCACATAATACTTCAGACACATCACGTCTTACTTGATTTTTTAATTCACTGCTTTCTTGTAAAATTACTACAATGGACAGACTTTCAAAATGTTACTGTTAACAAAAGCTCCATGAAAAATTAATCATTAACATATAAAAAAGAGCATATACTGCTTGCTTACTATGATGTTTAAAAGGGAGAAAAAATGACTAAAAGTAAATGGAATTTACAGTCAAACAAATCCGAAGTTAAATCTTTTATAGCTATGTGATCTTGGTTATGTTTTAATAAATTTGATCTTCGATTTCCTCAACTGCAAAATTGCCATGCTTTTTTACACAGATGTTGTCAGAAATCAATATAAAAATCTAATAATTAGTTCGGTGCCTGGCACTTGGCAATATACAATACACAATATTTCAGGTAGATGCGATTATTTTTAGTAACATAATCAGAGGTTGGTCTTATTGTCTTGATCTTCAAAATTTTTAGGTGACATTTACCTTAATATAAGGATTAATGGGAGGTTGCTGCTCATAGTTTCTTATCTTCTACATAGTGACCACACATAACCATAACCTTTCTAAATTCAACCACAACTACTTGAAACATCTCTATCTTACTCTTCTGGATGTCTAGACTGAGAAAGATACAGTGAGTACTCCTTTTTCCCTGGCATCCTCTCAGTTTCCTGTGTAAATACTTCTCCTATTCTGGGTAATTGATATAAAAGATGATCTTACTCTCTATTAGACATTATTCTAATCCTTTCTTATAAGAATGTGTACTTTTATGTTAAGGGAACCATATTTCACAGGAAATGATCTATCAATATTCAAGCAGAGTTCACCCACAAAACTGTATCTGTGGTTGACCCTACTAACCTCTCCAGTTTCATTTTAAGCTACCTTTCTAGCTATGCTTTGATATACTAGACATCTAGGAAACTAAGAGTAAAGTGTTTTCGGGAGGTTTATAACTAAGCTCTGGACTCCAGGAGCATGTTTACAAAGACCAAGGGAAAAAAAATTAGGGGAAAGTCTGCAAAAAAGCACAAGGGTGAGAGAATTTGGCATGTTGGAGGACAAAGAAAAGAGCAGGGTAGATAGCTAAGTAGATACTGGAATGATGTGAAATAAATTTGAGGAGATAGGCTGGCAATTTATGCAGGTCTGGTGAATCATTAACAGAAGTTTGGGTTATAGTTTGATTGAAAAGAGAAGTCATTGAAAGATTTTAGGCAAAAATTAGCTGGAAGTGATCTTCGTATATCATGTATAAGAATGAAGCAAGAATAGAATGAGAAAAAAAAAAATGGAAAAATCTGCAGTACACCTGAAAAGATATAATCTTGTCTTGGACTAGAAATGGAGAACAGCAGGTTAGAAGTTGGAAGCAGAATCAGTGGGACTGGCTGATGGATTGCAGGTAGAGAACTGGGTTGGCAATAGTGAACATTAAGAACCAAGGAAAACTTCCAGATTTCTTACCTAAGAACATAACAGCATGTAGTGTCATTTTATTGAGATGCGGGAAAAACTGGGGAAGAACATAACTTTATTTCTATTATCCTGACCCTCATCCTTTTTTTTAATGTCCATCATTTATATTTACTTTATGTCCATCATTATAAGAGTGAGGGCAAGAAAGATGTTTGATGTTCAACACTTGGCCATTTGTTGGCCATTTTTTAAAAGATTAAATATTTTCTTCACTTAATTAATATTTTATATTATATGTTATATTACCAGTTAACATAGTAGAACAAAATCTTTGTTGCAAAATGTTTCCATAGAATAAATAACACTTCTATCACCACTTAGATTGTGACAATTCAGTGAATGATCTGAATAATTTACTATTACCATACTATCTAGTAAAAGGGAAAAATATAATTTCTGATTTAAAAAAATTATACTGATATAAAATTTAATCTCTCTAATTTTCATCAGCCAGGAAATATTCCAAATGAAAAGTAGCTTTATAATTTTTATTACTGAAAAATGAAACTAGTTTAGTGGCTCATATTTTATTTAAAGATTATAGAAGACCATCCAAAGATCTGTTTTCCATGATGGTAAATAATAAGGAATGGTTTTCTTTAAAAGAAAAGGAAAGTTTAGAACAACGAATTGGAAAACTATTAACAGCTATTATAAAGTACTTATTTCTAAACTAATAAAATTGAAATATAAGAAAAAAATAGTTCAATGTTATATAATTTGTTAAATTTAATAGTACTTATCAGCATTGAGTTAATCGGCCTTTTTTTTTAGTTTTAGAAGCTGATGAGAGACATTCTGTCTGATTTTTAAACAAAGTCAAGGCTGAGATCTTTGGTGTGAGCCAAATGCAAATGGAGACATTATAACTTAAGGAATTTCAGAATAAGTTATACAAGAATGTCAGACTTCTACCACACATGCACATTCTACATAATTAACCAGGCTCCTATCATTATATTTAGAGGAAAAACATATTTTCCCTCATATCTAAATTATATCAACTTTATAGCAACACTCAATGATAAAGCATTTCTCAGTCGATCCCAACAGACTTCTAAAATCATTCCTAACCGAAAAAAAAAAAGGTTTGATTTTTAATAGAGAACTATATAATTCTATTTACATGATGAAATATGGATATATATGAAAAAAGAACTGAAACAATTGTGTTATTGCCCATTTAATTCATCTATATATATTTATACATCTAAACAACTAACATTCCATCACATTTATTAGAAAGGTTCTGTATTGTGCATGGATGGGTTCTGGTTTCATTTTATCATTTCACATAGTCATTCACTTCTGACTTGAGTCTCAGTATTACTCTTTCTATTTTGTTCATCAGATGGTTCCTGGCTTATGCAAGCAGCCCAGGTTAAAATCAAATCCTGTTCTCAAATATTTCTTTCACCTAGCTATTATGTTAGATCTTCTCAGATTTAACATGCATAAGAATCTCCTAGAAGGCTTTTAAAGTGCTTATTCCTTGGCTCCATCCCCCGAGATTCCTATTGAGTAGGTCTGGAGTGGGACCAGAAAATACTCATTTCTAACAAGCTCCCAGGTGAGCTGATCCTGCAATTCTGTGAACCACACTTTCAGTAGCATTGTCTTACACAATACAGACAGTCACATGAAATCTATTAGAAGTTCAGAATTTAACCAAGCCTGCTTTACTTCAGTTCCAATATATTTAGCTACTTATTGCACATAGTTAAAGCAATCATTTATTGTCTGTTTTTGATATTCATGAGGTAAGTAAATACAACTGATGATTTCTCTAAGAAGGTACAATCCGTTCTGCCAACTCGAGTAACTTAACAATATCTAACTTTCTGACAGTTTCAACAAACTAACTGCACTTCAGTTAGATAAAAAAGTAATGAATTTCAAGAGTTTCTTTATTCGTATTGGCCCTCAAACTTTTATAAATTGAACATAATAATGTTTATTTTCTTTCTATATAAACAGTGTATTATATGCAAAACAACAAGAGCAAGACATTTCTTGAAAGAGAAACAATTCTTCTTTGATGTTAATTAGCACAATAAAGTGATACAGTCTCAGATCTTTTTTTTTTCCCCCATCTTCCTACTAATCCCCGCCACTCCAGCGAAGAATTCCTCTCTAAGATGCTAACAATCGAGGCTTCTTTCTAGTATCAAGGGAAAAATGTACATGCTGTGTCCACGAACCTGGACACAGATTCTAAATTGAAGTTATCAGTTTAAAACACAAGTCAGCTTTGTTAGACAATCACATTCATCAAATTTAAGAATACAATAAAGGAAGTTATACAAGAGTTGGTACCTTACCCTGGATTTCATTGAAACTTCTCAAACAAATCCTCTCTGGCCAGCACATTCTTAGAAACTAGATCTCTTCATGTTGCAACAATATAAAGGAGATCTATGCTTGATTCCAGAAATAATCGAATATTGATGACATTTGTCATCATGATGACTTTACAATATACTGGTCATAAGGAGAGAATTACATAAAACCTCTGGGGGAAAGAAAGGAAAGATTGTTCCCTATAATAGAATGTTACTATCAAACACAGAAAGATAAATTATACACTAAAATAGCTTGTTTTACAAAAACATACTGTCAATAAAGTCAATGATATGACTTTAAATAATGATGTCATTTGTGTATGATGTAAAGTATATTTCTAAAGAAATAAAGCCTTATTAATGATTTAATAGTTTTATTTTTTATATTTTTCTACATATATCACTGATTTTACAGTAGAATATATGTTTGCCTTA
>NW_011888790.1:8334117-8339877 GCF_000151845.1 Pteropus vampyrus | reverse complement strand
GTTGCCTCAATAAATTTAAAAAATCCACTACTAGGAAAGTTCACAGTATTTTTAAGATAGCCACTGGCATATTATCCTTGAAAGGCAATTATTCCCATTCTTCACTGTGCTATACTCCCTGGATAAAGGCAATAATAGAAAAAGGATAGGGAAAAAAAAAAAAAACTAGGTGTATTTCTCAAATCTACTCGTTACCAACTGTGCAAACTCAAGGAAACTATTCAGCTTCTCGAAGCTTCAATTTCCATCTCATCAAGTACCTACTTTTATGCACTTTTTTTCTTATTTATGTCAATTTATATTTATGTCAATTGATAGAACATTGGCAAAATTATTTTTTAATGGGTCTAGTTCTAGAATTAAAAAGGGAACAGTACAGAAAGCTACTGAGTGAGGATACACAGAAGCATATTATTTAAAACTTCAAAACTTAAGATATTAACTTGAAAAGAAGAGTGTGTACAAAAATTTTAATGATTTTAACAGATTCTTGTCTGGGGCATCTATGAATCAAACTTTCAGTTATTGTTAAGATCCATTTATGGCTAAAACTCATGCAAATAAACTAGAAAGGGTACTAAAAACCAATAGGAAGGGGGATTTTTGCTTGTGTTTAATACAAAGTATTTTGTAGCTATTATGAAATACATTTCTAGACATTCAAATAAATAAATGAATTGTGAAAGAACTAGAAAAATACATGAAACTAATGTCTTGGAAATTATATTAAGTAGGAGATCAAGGAGAGTTATTGTTTTATTTATATTGCTGGGATTTATTAAAAAATAAAGTATTCACTATTATTTACATAATTTGTGTTCATTATTAATTAGAAGGCAGATAAAATTTTATTGAGGGATAAATGAAAGTAGACTATACCATAATCACCTATCCCCAAAGGTGCTCCAGAAATAACTCTACAATTGAATCCTTGCATTTTCCTCAGCACCTCTCCTTTCTCTGCAGTTTGGGTCTTATCTTTAGCTTGGGACCCAGGGCCAGAAATAAAGGAGGATTGGCCTGTTTATCATAGTTTTGCCACTTTCATCCTACACTCCACCTTTCCTACCTACTATACTGGTTCTCGGTTCTTCCAGGATTAGGATATAGGAATTAAGCATGAGAGAAAAAAGAAATACCATTATATTGAGCCCTTCACAGGTTTTTCTTGACTGTTGTTGGCTCTTCACTATCATAGCAGAATGAAAGCCGAATGTTTTATAGGAAGACTACCTTTCCACAGGAAAACTGCCTTGAACTGATTCAGAAGAATTAATTGCTAATAACATAAATATTTGGTCTGCCGAATTCACTAGCATTGATTCCCTCTTCTTCCATCACCATGGGGATTGGTCCAGCCAGTGAACTCTAGCCTTTAAGAGTCTTGGGATGAGAGGTCAGTCACAAGTACCTATTCTCGCATGTATCTTCATACTCCTGGGACTCCTACTTGTTTCTCAAAAATCTCTCTCATGCTCTCTCTGCTCCTATGGTGGCATGAGGCATGCTTACAATTTCTATATCACAGCATATGTCTTGTGGGGTATTAAGAGTCCAGCTTTCTCCTTCTTGGGGACATCTAAAATGTCTTTAAGAAATTCTCTCCCTGACTCCTATCAATTTAACTGTGAAGAAAGAAGTATCCTTAAGCATGGAAACATTAAAACACTCTATGAATACCTACAAAATCTCTTCAGTTCATCAACATTTTTCTAATAAATCTGTAATTTATGTAAGCTACCAGAAGTCTTTTACTGTCTCTCATTATGCCCTGCAAGATTTTGTCTGGCACTACTCTTGAAAATGTGCAGGTAATTCTACCTATTATCTTTAGGCTTGGTGCCTCTGCCAGCAACTCAGAGACAGAATGAAAAGCCCCATTCAATACCTCAATCCTATTATAAAGCTTGACAACAGAAAAATGTTAATACTCTAAGTAAAAGTTCGCTTAGAGGAAGAAGTAGAGGTAAAGTAAGTGTAAGTGTGCTAACATCCTTTCTTAAAAAAATGGAGTTAATACATAGATAGTACATAAATTTATAGACTGACAAATAGTTTTAAGTATATAATGAATTAATAGTTACAGAAATAGAAATTTGAAATGTTAACAGTGATAGCCTTTGAAAACTACTTTTGGAATTGGAAATAAGAAAGACTTTGATTTTCATATTCTCTTGTATTGCATCAAGGTAGCTGCGTGACTTTGTGTGCGTATGTGTGTGTTTGTATCCCAGAAAGAATAACTAATCAACTGATATTGTCAGATATTGAGTCAACTTTCCTCAGATACAGAGAGTGGACTTGAATATACATAAAGGATGATATTTTTCTCTTCAATACGCCAATATATTACTTAGTAGGGGAGATATATTCATTCCTCATTTTATTAAACAAACTTAAAAAATGCTTGTTGTTTGCTAAACAGTAAAGATGTGTATTTAGGACACATTCTCTATACTTCAGGAAAATACAGTATACAACAGTATAGCATGTTTTTAACAAAATTTTCTTAGTAAAGTTTAGACAATTTCTTTAACATGTCATTGTTTCACTGCGACAGTTGAACAAGTAATTTCAGTCTTTTCCAAGTTTCCTCAGAAAAAATAGATTAAATTTCTAACTCAAAATCATATATTTTGTTTTACTAATTTAAGTTCTTTTTTTAAAGGTCTCACAATATTTTATATTAACAATATCAGTATTGATTAAATCCTAGCTACACATACTTACCTGTTAATATTAACAAAAAATGCTTTTTGAAAATAGTTATGAATTATTTTTTAACATGTTTAAAACACTGATGTTCATTTATGACTAATGAGACTGACTTTGAAACTTCAAGGTTATAAACTGCTTTGATCCTGGCCTGTGCATGACTTATCTAGAAAATCTCCTTAGCTACTGTAGTTAAAATGCCAAACAGCTCTTTCTCCAAGAGGCAGAAATGTCTGATTAAAGTATTACTACCTTCTGCCCCATTTCTTGCCTTCCATGGAAAATGAATATCTATTGTATCCACCTACTCCCTTCAGGCATCCTGTCTCTATTTGATCACTAACTTAAACTTTTAGTTAATACTGTTTTTAAGCCATGTTCTGATACTGATATTCCTGACAACCCAGGGGAGAATCTTACAACATTCTTTCCCCAATGCCAATTCCAAATGAAGTAAGATCTGAGAACAGCCAACTCTGCTTCCATTATTGCTTTTCTTCTAATTAGAATAGAAAAAAAAACAACTTTCTTTTCATGCACTGCGCTTCAATGTCAAATTCTCTCTGCTAACAGTATGATTTTATATAGTAGAACTGTTTATACATACATATATATGTATGTGTACATATATATACATGTATATATGTACATATATATATACATATTTTGAATAGAATTAGTACCTATTTTTCTTTTTTAACATACCAAAAAAAATAGAATATATACAGGCAGGAACTTTGCTATGTTCTTATAATTGTTTGATAACTTAATTTATGTAATAAATATTTATTAAGTGGATGCAAACTGCCAGGAATATTTTTAGGCATTTGGGTATATCTGCACATAAAAAGAATAGATTCCTATCTTTATGGAGCTCATATTTTATCAAGAAGTGATAGACAATAAAAAAATCATACAGTGAATGAACTCTCTAATATTTGTACGTATGAGGCCTAAGAAAAGTTTATCAATATATATGGGATTGAGTGTCAGGGGCTGCAAGGTGTAGATTGTAATAAATAGGATGATCTGGCAGTTCTCATTGAAATGATGAGATTTGAGCAAGAGTTAAAAAGATAAGTGGCTTAGTCATATGAATTCTGAGTTCATTCCAGAAGAAATTAATAGTAAATGTACAATCTTTATGTTGAAAGCAAAGAGGCCAGTGTGGCTGGAATATATTGATAAGGGCGGAGGTCAGAATAGAAAATGAAGTCAGAGAATTAAGAGGGAGTTGAGAGGTGTAATATCATATAGGGCTTTATAAACCGCATAAGCACTATGACTTTTACTCTTCATGAACTAGGGTATCATCATAGAGTTTGGGTCAGGGGTGACATGATCTGACTTAGGCTTAGAAGGACCCCTCCTTCTTAGCTGTCTTCTATATATATGAATTCATTGTAATGGGCTAAAAGTAGAAGCAGAAAGGCCAGTTAGATGACTCTTGTTTTAAGGAGGTACCAGCAGAGCAAGTAAGAAGCTGCCAGATTCTAGAAGAGCCAACAATAAGGGGGTGGTATGGTGGGGGGAGTCAAGAATGACTCCAGGGATTTTTGTTTTAAGCAGCTGAAAGGATGCACTTGGGTGTGAGTAGACTTGGGAGGGAATAAAATCGGGGTCAGTATTGCACACATTCGGTTTGAACACTTCAATCGACATCCAAATAAAGATGTTAGTAAAAGCTGATAATCAAGAAGTTCATAAGGAATATCAGCTAAAGATATACATTGAAGAGCATTAGCATTCACGTGGCATTTAAAGTCATGAGGCTGCATAAACTCACCAAGGGAGGGAGACTAGTCCAAGAAGAGAGAAGGATCAAACTGAATCTTGAGATATTTCACCATTTAGAGATTGGGAATATTAGGATAAAACAGCCAGGGTGAAGGAGTACCTGTGAAGTAGGAAAACAAAACAGCAAATAGTGGTACCCTGAAGGAGAAGCGAAGAAATCTATCAGAAAAGAGAGACTGAGCATATGTGTGAAGTGCTGCCAAAAGATCCAGTAAAATGAGGACTGTGAACCAGTCATTGGATTTTACAATCTGGACTTCACTAATGAGCCAGACAGGAGCAGCAATATAGGAGGTGTGAGAAGCAAAAGCCAAATTATAAAGGGCATAAGAGAAAAATGGAAAGAGAGAAACTGGAGAAATTGAATATATGCAACTTTTCCAATGTGTTTCACTGCAAAAGAGAATAATCTTTCAAGGTAGGAGCCATTACAATTTTATAGATTAGTAAAAACAAAAGTGATAGAATACATAAATGGACTAAAGTTACACAGCTTGTAACAGATAGAAACAGAAATCAAATTCAGTCCTGTCTAACTCTGTTGTACTCTGCTGTTTCCCCAAGTGGCCAAAGAGATTGGTGAATAATCAATCAATTCTTATTTTATGTGGTTTTGTGAGAATTAAGTGGTTTATTTATATAAATCGCATAGCGCAAAATCTAGCACATTATAGGTAAAAAATACATATTAGATTTCTTCTCCTTATTTCTCATACTCTCATTTATTACCTGAAATATAGTAGGTCAATGGTAAATGTAAAGCAAATATTCATTGCATACTAAATATAAGATGAAATCAAACATAGTATAGCCTACTAAAAGAACCTATGAAGTTTGTAACATATTTCTTCCTATAATAAAGGACTATAATAAATGTAGATTTTTTTGGTCACACCTTGTCACCATAAGAAAAGGAATATCGTCTCCTATCCAGCTGACTAATAATGAAAAAATATGCATATATAATTCATAAACTTACAGTACTCTAAAAAATAGCTATTCATATATAATTAGAATTTCTATGTTTTTCTCTAATACTCTTTTAAAGTATATATTCTTTCACAAATCTTTTACTTAATGACAGCACAATTCTAAAAATGAACAGTATGTGATATAGAAATATTCACATTATTTAGATAATGATTTCAGCCATTGAGCAGAAGAAACAAAATCAATCTAAATTCACATAAAATGATATTTAGAAATTAGCATTCACACATAGATATTTTAACTCCCTAGAAAAAATTA
>NW_011888790.1:8317527-8332242 GCF_000151845.1 Pteropus vampyrus | reverse complement strand
TATTTGAAGTTTTAAATTCTAAATCTTAAGTACTGCTAAACTTAGTCAAGAATAAGAAACTCACATGCTTTCAAAAAAGTAGCATATAAAAACAATTAATGTCTCCATCTTAATTAAATGATGAAGCAATTCAACCAACTCAGCTTTTAAATTTAATCATAATTAATCTAAGTAGGTTCAGAACACTTTATTATAGTGGCTCAATAAGAGTGTAGGCATCTGGCAGGAGTATTTCAACTCTAGGTTGCTTCATTTATTCAGAAAGTGATAACAAGGCAGAAAATCATTAAGAAGCTTTTTGCTGAGTTGAAAGTGCGTTTTTCAAAGTTTGTCTCTAGATATACTAAAGTATATAAACTTCATGTACATTTAGAGCCTATTTATGAGAGTTCTTAGACCTGATATCAAAAGCATGAACCACAAAAAAGAAAAACTGATAAACAGGATCTCATAAAATGAAAAAAAATTGCTTTGCGAAAGACCTTATGAAAGGATGACATGATAAGTAATAAGCTGTAAAAAGAATGAATTCTGTATTACATTTTTTACATATATGCCAAGCATCTATATAATTTAATGTTATATAATATAGAATACATAAAATTCTAACATGATAGTTGCGTTACACCTAGACCAATTTGAAATAAATATAATAAGAGTTCTGGTTATTTTCATTAGAAGGATCGGTTCAGTTTGTACAGTCTACCATTACTGAAGGCAGAAGTTCTCAATTCAATTTTCAAAAAAATCATTTAATCTACCACCTCTGAAATAGCAATTACTCTTCTATAAAAGCTTTGTCCTATACAAATTACTCGATGATAATTTGAACAGATAATGAGAGCGAGAGAGTGAAAGAAAGAGAGAGAAGAGAGAGACAGAGAGAAACAGAGAGAGACAGAGAGAGACAGAGAGAGACAGGGACAGATGTACAAGAAGACATGTTTATAAGTATAACATAGGGACACAGGGTCTGGATAAGAGTAAATAAACTAGTGATTAGAGTAGTAGCAGGATGACTGAAAAAGAAGTGACAGATAAGAGAAAAATATTTACCGAAATTGTTCATTATTCCACTGTTCTTCATTATTTCTTTTGAAAAAATACTAGCATAAATAGAAAGCTTTTGGTGATATGTTGCTCAGCTGGAAGACAGTTTTAAAAAAGAAGACAAAGTGAAAGCATAATAGTGGATGGCTATGTTTAAAAATTTGAACATAATCAACTACAAGAAGTATTATAGAAGCAACAGAATTCTTTGTGATTGTGTTTCAAAATGAAAAAGATAAATTGTTTTTAATGAATATTCCAAATTACTACATATATTTTCAAAAATATGGATAAGTTAACACTGATATTAGTATAATAGCTTTTAAATATCTACATTTTTCTTTTAAATATAAGCAAAATTAATATTAACTCATAATGATCCTTTGAATTTATTTTCACTCAACAATGAATTACTTACAATCAAAGAACATTTCAACAACTGGTTCTGAAGACTGGATACCCATAGGCAAAACAAACAAACACCTAATATGCCTTATACAAAAATGAACCCTAAATGAATTACAGACTTACAAGTGAAACATAAGTTATAAAATATTTAGGAAAACACTCATACTTTTAAGGAGATATTGACTGATAATGGGCACATGGTTTTCTCATCGATAGGCCCTTGCATATCTATAGTTTCCTATATAGTCATCACTACTGAAAACAAATGGCTACCTCAAGTTTAGCAGATGAAAGTACCTCTGGTAAAATGTAGCATTTCTTATAGTGAATAGATGTTCTGCAATTACTGCTTATACAAAATAATAAACATTAGTTTGTACTTAAAAAAATGTTTCCTACTCAGGTAATTATATTATTTCTTAAATTTGTAGGTAAACGTGAATTAAGTTTAATTTGGACATAGTGAATAGAGACAAACTGAATAGTCATCGTAAGGACTGAAACTCAGAAGAAGTATGGTGCTAACAGAAGAAAGTTGATGCCAACAGATGTCATTAGTATGTAAATGGTATTACAAAATGAGTACATTAATAAGATCATCTGACCTGAGACAAAGAATGGGCTCAGGACAGAATCCTATGCAGTGGCTATAATAGAAAGACTAAAGGCAAAGAGAAAAGTATATCACAGATGTTCAACAAATATCTGAATAAAAGCTAATGAGAAAAGTCAAATGTTGGATGTACAAAAAAGTAATCTCAAATACTATTTGCCTTAATTTATATTTCTCATCTCTGTTCATTATAAGAATTTGAATTCTATTATTGAGTATACACACAGAACATAAAATACTGACAATTTAAAGGAAGGCTGATTCATGTTTCTAAATTTTCCCCTTTATTATTATTATGTACTTATTTTAAAACAACAAAAACATTTAAACTTAAAAAAAAACAAAGACTATGAATGAAAGCAAATTTTCTAGAACAAACCATTAGCTATAGCATTTCAATAATCACCTTAAAGCATTCTCTCTTTTCAAATGGATTTGACTCCTTCCAGTTGATCCTGACTTAGATTCATAATTTTCTTTTTTTAATTTTGGAGATCAAACTACAGAAAGTTGTGGGACTTCCTGCAGGAGAGTGGCTAAACACACAGTGTTTATAGATTCGGTGGATTAACCAATAGACGGCACAGATTAAAACTCTATTAACCATTTCATGACCATTGTCTTTATCAGATAATGAGATCTTTATGTCACAAAAATAAGTACATGAGTCTTATTGCTCTTATAATTTCTGAAGTAGGTATGTAAGTGGAAATTCTGGCTAGTCAAAACTACTCTTGAATATTTCTTATATAGCCCCAATTAAGAATGCAACCATATACAGTGGCATAGCTTATTATAATATATTACACTCAGAACTGTAGTACACATCATTCTATTGAGGAACCATATTCAATAAATATTCAAGAGTTTGACCACTTAGAACATTTCAGCAATTCACTAATGTATCTATAAATGAATATCTGATTTAAAGGCATTAATGGTCCTGTTTGTATTATTAGAGGAGAATGTTAATTTTAACAAGTAGTGGCAAAACGGTTACTTAAATTTTCACTGATAGCCACTTATAATAACTCCCTATAAATGACAAGGCTTTGAGTATCAGGTAGAACACTTAGTACAATAAGAATTATAACAGGGCTGTTTGGTTGCATCTAAGTACGTACAATGAAGAGCATAAGGAAAGAAAATGATGTGCTCAGGGGTATAAATCCTCAGCCTGAAGTTCAAGTGAGTGACCAGAAAATTTCCATGACTGTCCTAAAAAGAACACATTTTCTTTAACTCTAGGACTGAGGTTTCTAAAAAACAAACTAAAAGCCGAGTGTTGTAGATGGCTAAATTTTAATGCAAAATTTAATTTCCAACCTCACAGTATCTATTCTGTTGAAGTTAAGGCATTGATTACGAAGGTAAGGGACCTGAAAAATGAGACGGGGACATACTGACACATTCTCATAAAGCTGGAAAACTTGAGCTCTTAGTTCTGCTGAACCTCCTTTATAACTCTCTTTTGTATTTGAGGAGGTGAGTCTCCTCTTGCCTGAAGAAATGTAACCCCTCCCCCCGCCCCCACACACACAAGGAAGTTGCCTTATAAAGTACTTCTAATCCTTCCAATTCTATCCTCAATACTTTCATTTGCTGCTAGACCAACAAACAGACTCAGATCCCAGCAGGACTCAGAAGATGAGGTTCAAATTGTAACCTATGAGGAGACATTAATACTCAAGAAAAGCATGGCATAATTTTGCTAATTAAGATAGAAACCTGGCGAACATGTGTGGGAGTGCCTACGAATAGTGGGAGATCAAGAAGGAACCATAAAATGTTGGTTCAAGAAAGAATGATTAACATGGCATACTTTGCAGTGATTTTGAGTTGATTGTGCTATCTTGAGTGGCTAGGAGCGACTTAAAAGTTTGCTTATTTGGTCAAGTAAATACCAGATAGATCCGAAGCCTATACTAAATGAAGTAAAAATGCCAAAAAAAAAAAAAAAAAAGTGATATTGTAGAAGTGTCCAAAGTCTTACAGATATTGGAATGCTGGAGTGAGTTTATGCAATACCTGCTCACTTATCTTTAACTATATTTTCTAGGAGAGTCAAGAGGAAACTCTAAAGCAATTCTATAAGAAATAAATTTATGTGGGGAGCCCTGGCATCCTCAGTGAGCTCTCTGACAGCTACTCACCATAGATCAAGAATGACAGCAGGAACTGCCTCCAGAGAACACTTCAGGTACGAAGATTATCCCCAAAAGAACTCTGGATAAGTGAGGCAATGTCTGAGAGTAAAGAGAATATAAAACGATCATTTCCAAATTGAAGACTGGAAGAGTTTGAGTATTCTCACTTTAGCTTAAAGAGAGTTTTGCGTATGTATTTATTAACCAATTTTTTTTCCTTCCCACCACCCATACCCCTACCATTTAACACAATATGTGTTCATTGTTATGGACCTTACATTTCAGTATGTGAGTTATACAGTATAAAAGCGGGAGTTTGACATAGTGAAAAGAAGAATGAACATTATCTAAAGATGAACAAAAAGAGTTATAACCCCTTTTGATGAGAAGGTTAGCATGTTTTCAATTGTGTTAGGGAAATGTGTATCATGTTAGAAGAACTAATTTGTTAATTTCTTTATCTGAAATTTATTCTAGTTAAGAGAGATGAAAAGATGGCAGGATGACAACATATAGTGTGGCTTTGTACTGAGATAATTTCTCTAAGCTAGAACTAGGTTTCCCATAATCCTCTCCCTTTATGGTTCACAGAAAAATGTATGTTTGTGAGTTTGGATGATGTAAGTGAAGCAGCAGCCATATTTTTATCTGCTGAAAGTTGGTACAGGGTACAGGCACTGTAGAAGTTCATATACATTATCGCTGATCCTCTAGCAAAATTGATTGCTGTGGAACAGCACCAGATCTGCAACTTCTCTGAATCCTGCCAAATCTCTTTCCTTCAGCTCTTCTGATTCTTTGGCTAAGTGTATGTATAGCTTTATGATGAAGAGCCCTATTTCTCCATCTGAGGTTGAAAGATATGCAAGTTCCAGTTTTCCTCATGGACTCTAGTTGTTTCATGAATTCCAGTTTGTTCATGCTCTTGTCCATGTCAGTTTTCCTTCTCCACTGCTGGATTGGCTAACCTAAAGCAAATTTGACTAAATTTGACAAACAACATGCAAACAGGCACAACTTTCATGCACAGACTCCTTCACCCATTTCACAGTTGTTTAAGGACTAATCCCTATAATATTTGCACCATTTTTAGTGGTTATTTCCAGATAGACAGATAGATAGATGATAGATAGATAGATAGATAGATAGATAGATAGATAGATAGATAGATAGATAGACAGACAGACAGACAGACAGACAGACAGATAGATAGATAGATAGATAGATAGATAGATAGATAGATAGATAGATAGATGTAGGGAAAGAAAATCATAATGAAATGTTACGTTAGAAAGTTATATTTCAATACTCTATTGTTCTACATTATCTGAAAGAACATAAGTATGTAAGTCCCACAATTTGAATACAGACCAAGCAAACAAATAAAAACAGGATGGATCAGAAAATTAAATAATAGAAATAAAGCAGGGCAGAGATTTTTCTATAATCCCTTTGTAAAACAAATTAAAAATACAAAAATGCTCTCAGCTTCATGACTCATTATTTAAATGGTATATCAAAAAATATGACATTCTAGATATGAAATTTGAAATGAGTTAATCAAAATTCTATAAATATTTCTGTTTTAATAAAGTATATAGCACCCTTCATTAAAAAATGGCTAAAAAACAAATTTAAATAATGACTATACTATTATACTTACATTTTTTTTTGGTTGGCACTAAAACAAGTATTATTTATGGACTGCTTGTCTTGTGCCAGCAACTATACCAATTAGTTCATATTCATTAATTATATTTTCACAATTCTTTATAATATTATTATTTTGTTCTAGTTTATAATTGGAGAAAGTAAAGTACAGGGAGGTTAAATAATTTGCCTGAGGAAATAGACCTAGTAAATAAGAGAACCAGAAATTGTCTTACCTTAGAGTATAGATGCTCACCTCTTTGATAGCCATCTTTAAATTCTTATGAAAAATTACATGGAAAATATCAAACTGTGAATCAACACTAATATTAGCAAAATGTTGAAGTCATTATTTCAATCTATAAAGTCATCTTTCATTATTAGATTACCTAAGGAGATAAGGTCAAGGAGATGGAAAGAAGGGTCAAATGAAGAGGGGAGGCTACGTTTATACCTGTGTGTGTGTGTGTATACATACACATATATATGTATAGATACACTTATATCTATGTACACATGTGTTTATGGATATATAAAACAAGTGGAATTACTTGGCTGATAATAAAACATGGAAGCACTTTCAAACATTTTTAGTAATTTTATATTTTTTTCTGGTATCTGAAGCTCTATTTCTAAATGTATATCTACGCTTCTGTATCTTGTTTCAATTATAGATATTGTGTCTCAGTCTACTATAGAAGATGTAGACTTCCAATGCTCTAACAAAAATATTTTCTATTACCTCATTTTCTCAATAAAGTTTAATCACAGTTCTTTTGTTAAGTAAATGCTATGATCTGTATTATCATGATCACGTAAATATTGGTCACATTTGATCTCTATACTGTCCTATAATTACACAATTTGAGGAGATAATTAACTATTGGCATTATCTGAGGAGAATAATTACCGTTTTGTTTTGTTTTGTTCTCCTCTTTTTTCTATTTCTATCATTAATTCTTTCCCAAACTCTAATACTGTATTTGCTATAGTCAACTACATTTAATCGGTAATTTTGGCGGGGAGAGCATTCTCCCTTTTCCTCCTCCTGTCTGGATGGTTAATTACTGGCATGGAAAGAAAGCTAATTGGAAGACAGTGCATGTGAACTGGCATGATTTACCAAGGGATGATAAAACAACAAGTTGATCCAGTCTGCATTGGAAGTCCACCAAAATTCTGTATTTTCTTTTGAGTATGTCGCTAACTTACTTAATGCTGTTGTTTCCAGGCAGTATTTCATCTCTGACCTTAACAGAGCAGATATTGCCAGAATATAAACATATTCTTTTGTTAGAGTTGGGGGTGGATGAGTACACAAGGCAAACACTGAGCTCTGGAAAGCAGTGGAGATCTGAGTCTCACTGACCCTTCATAATATGTAAGCCACATTTCTGATTTTAGCTCCAGGATCACACCTTACTAAGTTCAAATGTATGTGGTGCCTTTAATTCTTGAGCTTCTCTCAACTTCTATCCTGAGACTTTAAAGTTAGTTTATTATGTTTATTATGTCAGCTAATACTTTTCCATAATCTTCCATAAAGAAAAGTTGACTTTTCTTCTATGATTTCTTCTCTCATTGTCCTAGTCTTGTGAACATTGTTTTTTTATTCTTATTTATACTATTAAAACAATTTTTTTCTTTTTCTAAAAGGTTTTTAATTTTTCTAAATATATATTTTAATTACAGTTAATATACATTATTATACTAGTGTCAGGTATACAACACAATGATTAGACAGTTACATACTTATGAAGCAAGCGCCCCGGAAATCTTGCCATTTGGGACAACGTGGATGGACCTATAGGGTTTTATATACAGTGAAATAAGTCAGACAGAGGAAGCCAAATACCATATGATTTTACTTATATGTGGAATCTAAAAAAAAAAAAAAAGTAGACAAACAAAACAGAAATAAATTCATAGATACAGAGAACAAATTAATGTTTGCCAAATGGGAGAGGTGTTAGAGGGGTGGGCGAAAAGGTTAAAGGAATTAAAAGGTACAAATTGCCAGTAATAAAAATAGTCATAGGGATGTAAAGTATAGCATAGGCAATAAAGTCAATAGTATTGTAATAACTATGTATGGTGTCAGATGTATAAAATAATTGTTCTTGAGAGAGAAGACATAACTATATACACTATTTAGAATTTTTTTGTTATTTTAAATTTAGCAGTCAACTTTTAGTTTGATTGGTATGATTTGTAATAAGAAAATTAAGAATTAGAAATTCAAGCCAGAAAATTTCAGTAAGAATTTTGGCTACGATCATATTATGATGCCAATTTATTGTCTTGTTTGCTGTTACCAAATAACTTACTTGTTTAATGTAATCTTATTATACTTAAGTATAGTATATTATTAAAGAAAAAGTCAATCTGAATTATTAAGGTAGAAAACACTATAAATTAAATCTAGTTTTCATAGAAACACAGATTGTTTATAAGAAACTATATAAAAACATGATTCTAAGTCCATAACTTAAAAATTGTTTTAATAAGGGGAATATCTATTAATCATTGAGTTTTAATATGATATAAGAAATACTAGAAACAAACTTCCAGCTTGAGAAAGAAATCATTTGGAATTAGATGAAGGGGTCATGTTACATAAGATCCTGTCTAGTATTTATGATTTGTTTTCTCCTTCTGAGGTAGAAGTATGAGGATGGAAGTCTCAGCACGTATTTCTGAACTCTTTTCTCTCCCAACTCCTTGATAGAATAACTCAGCCATAAAAATTACCTTAGCTAATTGCCTTTAGCCTACTAAAAATAAAATCCCCCACGTATCTTTTATTTCTCATCAATTCTCCATTGCCCGACAGACTCTGACAGCCTGATGTTCACAGGCATTGAGAGTTCTCACACCAACTAACATGAGCAGAAAAAGAAAAGATCCCAACCTTCATATTTCGTATGTGACATAAAAAGGTCATGCTAAGTAAATATAACCACACAAAACAAATACAAGTTAAGAAACTTTATCCAAAAATAACTGAGAACCCTTGAGGATACACAATTAGAGTTATTTCTAAGAGAGTATTTGAAGGACAAATAGACACTACAGGGATACAAGAGCTGGTTAGGCAAATAGGCAGATCACAGTCAGGGGTAAATGATGAGGCTGAGATTCAGAACTCTGTGGGTGTGCAGGAAACTAAACCCATTCTCAAAGGTATTAGATGTTGTAATGGAGAAAAGAGAAGCACAGTCATTCAGATTCCTCTAAAGAGTTTAGAGTGAGTCCAAAGAAACAGAAGGATCTGGGTCTGCCTGGGATCAACTCTACAGGGACAGACACAGTTTCAGATAACACAGGTATAGTTGGAAAAGGGATTGATGGACATACAGTACTTGAATGATTTAAAACCAGACTTGTTATAATTGACTCCATAACAAGGAACTGAGACAAGCTTGGATCAAAGTTAAACTTAAGTAAATACTCCCATATTATTTTTATTAAATACTAATTTTTAATATGATTTATAATAAACCAAAAAAAAGTATATTTATAGTATCTTATATGATGAAATTCCTATATGAGAAATAGTAAGTATTGGTATAATGAAAGCAAGTTTCTCAATTTTTATAGTATTTAATTAGTGTACTATAATCTTTGTGTGAGATAAAAGGAATATAAATTAAAGATTATAAAAGCAAGTAATGAGGAGAAAGAAAAATTTTAGGGGAGCACCACGACAATCTTTGAAGATGGAAGTTTCTGCAAGTATTAAGCTATATCACTAATCTTTTTTAGGTACTTGAGAATCTTAGGTCTACAAGATTTTGATTTGTAGTACATTGGAGAAACAGGACACCTATTTTTTCCTGGCTTTATTTGTCAGCAATTTATAAAATCCAGAATCATGGCTGTACATGATTAGAAAGCTGACATTGGATGTGAGATAGTAAGCAAGAGAGTACTACAAATATACATTAGCAAGATATACAAAATATAAACAACAATAACAAAAGTTATAGAAGCTTTCAGATAAAATAGCAGGCAACTTTCAGTATCTGGGCTAATTAGTTTAGAGAGTCAATACAGGGCACCAGCAATCAGTAGCTCATAAAGCAAACCTAGTACTTTATCCTAATAGCCATAGGTCAATCTTCAACAAAATTCCTCTTAATTAGACTGAGTTTTCATGCAGTGAAAGTTGAAAGTAGAAGATAATAAATTAAAAACTAAAATGGAAAACAAATTTATACACATTTATTAAACTTGATTTCAATAAGTTACAGGGTTTTTTTGTTTGTTTGTTTTGTTTTAATTTGTTTTGTCTTGCTTTTTAGACTGAGTAGAATCTTGCTTAAGGGCACAAACTCTAGTCCCCAGCTGCCTGGGTTTGAATCCTAGCTTAAAATCCCCTGGGTCCGTGGATTTGATAATTGACTTAATTTCTGTGTCTCAGTTACGTCATACAAACATACGGTGGCTATGAGGTAGTCAATTCATAAATTAAAGTGTATAAAAAAATGCTTAGGATAGTACCTAGCACATAGTAGGTACCATGCAAGTGTATGCTATTATTATCATTCTTTTAAGAAATTTGTGAATCTTAACGTTGTACTAGGCACTATAGGAAACATTCTCAGTTCTTCCTAATATCTACCTCTCCCTCCTCCTATAAAAAGATAAATATTGAGTTTCGCATCGAACATCATAATCCAATATAACTACTATTAAAATGGAAAAATAAATGCTAAAAGCTGTTAAAATGGCCAAGGCGTGTGATGTCACTATGAAACAGGTTAACCTTTGGTTGCCTCTCATTACTGTGTTCTTTATTTTCTGCTGGTATTAGTGTCTTCCAAGAATGATGCTCTGCAGTGTGCGTAGGTTTCTGATTGGATGCAGATGAAACAATCTGATTAATTAATTAATATTAAGTAATTATTGAGTCTAGCCTGGCCTTCTGGTATAATGCAATTAAGAAAATTTTAACAACCAGAGATATCTAATAGCATTAAAGGATACTTTACAATGTATTATGCTGAGAATTCCTAGTGCTCCTCGAAAGCAGGACACACATTTTTTTGTTGTTGTTAACCTTTGGCAATCACTGATCAATGATCAATGAACACTTGCTGTATAGCCACACCTTTGTCTTGATATACATCAATAATAAGTAGATTGTTACAAAGACCAGGCATAGGCACATTTAAGTTAATCAAACATAGTTTCTAATCTGAAGAAATCAGAATACACAATCAAGAGATTAGTAATTTGATCCAAAAGAAATGTAAGCACTGTGACCTCTAAAATTCTCCAGAGCCTCGCCAGGAAGCACACAATTGTCCCTAATAAATTTGAGTGTGGGTGGGTCACATCAGGCATCTGAGATTATTTACTTTCTATTCCAGGCCCAGGCCTATACATAGGTTGGGAGAGCTTTGAGCCTTTGCTGGACACACAGTATAGACCACCTCATCTGGACCAAGTACATAAGAGACACAGGCCTGAACTTTCTTCTAATCCAACAAGTTTAGCCTCATATTCTTATGTACCTCAGGAAAAACACATACCCTAACTCAATTTTCATAACAAGGGCCAGTTACCCAGATGTTTCTGAGGACTATGCTCATAAACCCTTAGACCAGCTAGTATATCCTACCCTGTGGTAGTAAATAAAAGGGAAAAATTGAGAAGTGATTCTTTTCTTATATCAGAGGTTGTACCAGAAAAATTAATAACAATAATTTTAATAATGATGCTAGTAGTAAACACAGCATCACCTTATTACTGTTACTGTATATGGTGTTTTTTTTTTTAAAAAAAAGAACATTACCTGTATTATTTTCTTTTATCACTACAACACTCACCTGAGCTAGGAGACTGAGGCTTCAGGGGTTAAAATGTGAGCTAATATAAAGGGCAGAGTTATAGTTATACCTATGCAGTTTAACTCCAAGGCCTAACTCTGTATCACATCTAACAATGAATACTGGGCACTTTTTGAGCATTATTGCCAGACACTTCCGCTATGTACCCTATGCTCTTATCATGCTACTGACTATTTCTCAGGAAAAGTAGGGAAATTATGAATGTGATCTCCCTGGTCTTGTGAATCCAGGAGACTCGGACGGAAACTGGAAAAATTCATTACCAGTTACGCAAGCCAACCTGAGAATGCCATCCTGTGCTCTGGGGCACGGAGAAAAACAGAATCAAAGTTATTGTGCTGTAACTCTGAATTGTATACCCTAAGCTTTAGAAGGCATCCCAATATCACCTTTCAGAATTTTACAGTTAGCACTGTGTATAATTCTTAAAGTTTGAGTTTCACGGAACTATATATGGCCCTTTAAAAAAACACTAATAAGTCATAGACTTCCAATGCTTTTACAGGAAATGGAGGAAGATGGTCTTCCTGCAACAAGAAAGGCAAAAGCAGAACCACAATGCCACTCTTCAGTACATTACTAATGTGTTGTAAGAGTGGCATAGACACAAATATGTATTCTTGTGGTTCATCTTCCTGACAGAAAAAAACCTAAATGACACATTATTAGCACCATAAAAGATATATCAATTTGCACCTCTGTTTCTGCACCTTCAAAAATTTTGTTGACAAGACAATATCAATAAGAAGTTAGCACTAAATATCTGTTAACAATCAGCTCACCCATCAATAATGCAGTCTAAAAGATACTGATTTTACTGATATGCTTTCAAAACAAATTTTTAAAAGGTAATTCTGTGAATAATGCTTTAAATTAAAATATTAATTTTAAAGGAAAATTTCTGTACAATAACCATTTGAATTGAATAAACATTTAATCACATACTTCTTGCAAAGCATTATACAGTAGAAATACATTTGACAATATATTCTAATCCTTCATTCTGCTTCCAAGTTAGTGGTAACTGTTTTTATCTTTTTACTGATAACAGTAATAGGCCACAATATATATTCCCTTACCATATGCTATTAGCAATCACTTAGAACAGCAGTTTCTTTAGCTGAGTAGTTAAGACATAGCCAATAATTAGCAGGTTTATTGCATCTTCCAGCAGATAGATTATTTTAAAACTAGAACCTGTTGAGATTTTGTTGTCTGAAGAATGTTTTTTGTTGTTGCTTTTGCTATATCTTTTATAGTAGTGAATTTCACATTTGCACTCACTGTCAAGAAATTCTGACACCTAGATCAGAGGGAGTTAATTATTTACCAGTAAGGGTCATTATCAGTGAGCTCTAAACACTGGAGAAACAGAGATTAATGGTCATAATTTTGTGGTTGTGGAAAAACAATCCTGGAAGTATATATTTTCAGTATTTGGACTTATATGCATGTATTTATTGTATCAGAGTTAGATGACTTAAGACAAAATATCTTCAAATACAACAAAGTGATAAATGAAGTAGATAACAGAGAATAATAAAAAAAAAGAATAATTAAATGATTTCTTCACTTATAAAATTTCTTAAGCAACATTGAATCTGGCTGCAAAATAACATTTTGTAATTATGGTAGCTGGTGGCTACACATTATTGAGGCTTACTATGTGCCGGACACTGTGTCAAGAGTATCACATGCATTACTCATAATTCTCAGAAGAGTCTATTATAGTAGTTATACTTTCATTTTAGATATGGGGAAAAAATGAGTCTAAGTTAATTTCAATAAACTTAGACTCATTTTTAGTTAGTTAGCTAGTTAGCATCCAGCCAGTTCCTAAAAACATGGTGGTCAGAAAATTAAGAAATCTTAAATGATCCACTACAGGGTCATGGTATTGCTGCCTCATTCTGATAAAAACTACTATAACAACATTTTTAAAAAATAACATAAAATGGTTTTACAAAACAGAAAATTCACCTACACCTGATTTAAACGGTAAGGAATTTTTTAGCTCTATAACTGAAAAACCTAGAGGCAAAGTTTGACCTAGAAGATTAATCTGATAATCAAAGACTCCATTTCATTTTTTCTCTTTACTATGATACCCACGATTTTGTCCTGTCCAAGACTACTGATATAGACATAAGATAAATGACATCAATAACCCAGGTAAATAGACTTCCTCACCATGTTCAATAGTCGTAAAGAAGAACCTTGACACAACCATCAAAGAGAAGTTTTGAGCTTCCCACTAATTAGGCCTTTCTAAACAGATCTGTAAACCAATGTCATGTACTAATTGCTAAGACATCTCTACATGTCACTCTGGAACAGGGAATAGGAACTAAGAGCCTATGTCTTGGACAAAAATTCTGACCTAAAGTGAGAAATATTTTCAAAAAACTCTTTAAATGTCAATGAGACTGAACATTGTGAGAAAAACAAGAGTAGCGGACGTGAATACTGGATTTGTTGAGACAGGCTAAATCATGTGAAATCTCATAGGCCATATTAAAGAATTTAGGCTTTATTCTAAATTTAATTTATAGATTTTAAACAAAAAAAGCATATGATCTATATTAGGTTTTAGAAAAGCTGACTTGGCTTTTATGTGGGAATATGATTTCTAGTGCATAAGTGCAGAGTCTTGTTCATACTAGTAAGCTAGGAAAGAGATGATGGTCACTGAGAAGAACTTACCAGTGCAAATGGAGACTAGACAATTGACTTCAGATATATATTTATAGACAGAATCAACAAGACATGAAGATACCTCTGTATATTTTAAATATCACATATTTTAATTCAAAAACAATTAGGTATTTCCATCCAACACTATAATTTCAAAGGTAGATAAACTTCAAAGATAGATAAAAAATACCCTTCAAACATTGTATGGTTGAGAAAATAGATAATCTCATGAAAAACTATCTTTACTGTGGTTTGGTAAGAAATATATATAACTAATAGGTAAAAAAAAAAAAAAAAA
>NW_011888790.1:8313958-8317477 GCF_000151845.1 Pteropus vampyrus | reverse complement strand
AAGAAGAACCTTGACACAACCATCAAAGAGAAGTTTTGAGCTTCCCACTAATTAGGCCTTTCTAAACAGATCTGTAAACCAATGTCATGTACTAATTGCTAAGACATCTCTACATGTCACTCTGGAACAGGGAATAGGAACTAAGAGCCTATGTCTTGGACAAAAATTCTGACCTAAAGTGAGAAATATTTTCAAAAAACTCTTTAAATGTCAATGAGACTGAACATTGTGAGAAAAACAAGAGTAGCGGACGTGAATACTGGATTTGTTGAGACAGGCTAAATCATGTGAAATCTCATAGGCCATATTAAAGAATTTAGGCTTTATTCTAAATTTAATTTATAGATTTTAAACAAAAAAAGCATATGATCTATATTAGGTTTTAGAAAAGCTGACTTGGCTTTCATGTGGGAATATGATTTCTAGTGCATAAGTGCAGAGTCTTGTTCATACTAGTAAGCTAGGAAAGAGATGATGGTCACTGAGAAGAACTTACCAGTGCAAATGGAGACTAGACAATTGACTTCAGATATATATTTATAGACAGAATCAACAAGACATGAAGATACCTCTGTATATTTTAAATATCACATATTTTAATTCAAAAACAATTAGGTATTTCCATCCAACACTATAATTTCAAAGGTAGATAAACTTCAAAGATAGATAAAAAATACCCTTCAAACATTGTATGGTTGAGAAAATAGATAATCTCATGAAAAACTATCTTTACTGTGGTTTGGTAAGAAATATATATAACTAATAGGTAAAAAAAAAAAAAAAAAGAATGCTATAGAAATAAGTAGAAATAAAAAGAACAAACTTAGCCTTAACTGGCCTGAGGATGTGAAGGGAAAAATTTATCTGGTTAGAAACACCCCTAATTACCTGGTTGCTATCAAAGCAAGTCTGTCAAAGATATACTTCAGCAATATGAAATCTAGAAATCTGGTAGATCATCTAATTTTTTAACAAGAAACAGAAATTTCAAGTCACTGTTCCACTTGATGGTCACAGTCCATTGTGTAAATAGACTTGTTTGGCCATAGCTGTAAACACAAAGTCCAAAATTGCTTTGCACACATTTCAGGCTGACATTTATTGAACACCAGCTTAGTGCCAAGGTAGGTCTATTTCAGTCTCAATAAAACTACAATTTATTGAAAATCATCTCTCAGCATGTCATTCTGTTAGTTTTTCATTTAGTCATTCAACTCATCTTTGTAAAACATGTATGATGTGGGCCAGGCACTCTCGTAACCACTAAAGTACCTTTTTAAAAAACAGACACATCCCCTGCTATGTTATTAGTGTGCACAAAAATTAATATGCTATAAAGAAGAGAAACAGAGTTATAAAAGTTTGTAATAGATTATTTGATTAGTAAAAGATATGTGGAAAATATCCAAAATGTTGATTCCATAAAAACAGAGGATTAGTAAACAGACAGAAAGAAGAAGGGAAGCATAACCAGGCTGAGGGAATATAATGTGTAAAATCATATGTTAAGAGAAGGCATGGTGAATATGACGGGGTGAAAAAAGACACCATAGCTGCAGTTCGGGAGAGTAGGATAAGTTTGGAGTTAAGACATACAATTTTAGACATCAAGATATGTTTGCTTCACTCTAAGAACAATGGAAAGCCATTGAACTGCTTTATGTATTAGAGTGATATATTTTTATTTTCTCACATAAAAGATTGCTCTAGGTAGAAAAAAATGAAGGGAAATATGAATTCTTTTAGACTAAGAAAGAAATGATGGCAACTTGGACTGGGGAGACAATGAGAAGTGTTTGGGCTTATGAGATTTTTAATAAATTTCATAAATCAATAAATATTTCTAGTGATTTGGATATCAAGAGTAAGGGAGAGGTAGATGTCACAGATAATTCTTTGGATTTTGGCTTTCATAATATGATGGCTTATACTGCCATTTGTGAAGAAAACAGTGGTAAAGGACTATGTGTGTGGATAAAGATAATATGTTTAGTTTTTGTCTTTATTGTGTATAAGGGCCTTTGTGATATTCAAGAATTGAGTTCAATTAGGTAGTTAGATACATGTATCTGGAGCTAAAAGGAAATTCTGATCAGAGATATTACTTTTTGAGTAATCTATTTAATGTAATAATAGAAGTCATATATAAATGGAATTGCCTAGGAGAACAGTCTAGCTTGTGACAAAAGAACTCTAACATTTTATTATGGGTTGTAAAGGATGAGAAGTAGGAGTGACCTGAGAATTTTAAAAATAAAAGCTAAAAAAATGTTGTGAGAAGGAGGTAATTTAAAGATACCACCCCACTCCCCGAGAGAGAGACAGAGAGACAGAGACAGAGAGAAAGAGAGAAAATAGAATGAAGTGGAACATATAGATAAGCCTTTTGAGAACTTCGTACAAAATGAGAAAGAAGACTGAATCTGGGGAGGCTTATGGGGCAAGGTAAGACTTTGTTGATATCTTTTCCTTTTTCTGTTGTTAATTAATTAATATGCTTATTAATATGGTATACTTGAGTTGATTTAAAAGCCAGTGAGAACAGGGCAATTGTAAGAGAGAGACAGGAACTCAAGAATAAATAACTGATATTGTAATGAGAAAGCAGATGAGATGGGATCCAGAGTGGAAATGAATTATACTTAAACAGGAGGATGGATTTCATTGTAACATGGGGGAGGAGAGAAAGGGAGTAGATGATACTTTTATAATAATATAACTAATAATACAGCTAACATTTTAAAACAACATATGACAAAAATGAAACACAAAAAAGTTTTGTCTTTCCCAAGGTCATCTTTTTAAAATGAGTAGGAAGAAATTGAAAGATAAATATTCAAGGAGAGTAGAATAGTGTGGAATGAGAGGCAGTGAGTTGACCAGAAATATAGCAGGATTGCAAGACATTGTTGGAGAACCCAATTATGGTCTGTGGTTAAGAATTTATAGTGAAAAAAAAATTTGTCCTGTTATATGAAAATCCCGTGTAGCAATTGGATGATCAGGGTAACTCTTAAAAAAACTGTATTAGGTTTAACGAGGATGGAATTTTGTAATATGTGCATAACAAATATTCAGAGAGGTAAGGGAGATTTATATATATGTAGCAAACATTTTTATATAAGCCATTATGAATCAAAAAAGTTGAATATAAAAGGAAATGAAGGAAATATCTAATAAATTTGTAGAGAGCAACAAGTTCAAGTAATTGGAAATCATGATAAAGTCTAAAAAAAAATCCTGAAGTAGTTGAACGAGCCATAAGGAGACCCTGGCAATGAAGTGAGATGATTGGATAGTGATCTTTGAAGATTCAGGTTATGAAAAGACTCAGGTGTGAAGATGAAAGTGAGTGACTTAAGTGGAAGAGATAAAGAAGCTCACTGAGTGTCAGGAACTTTAAGAACTGAAGTGTTCTAGAGCTGGAAACGTACACAGAAATGTTGATGTTTATGCATACGAAGTTAAGACTCAGGATAAAGAGAAATTTCTGAACCAAGTACCAAAATTTTTTGGAGT
>NW_011888790.1:8309653-8313908 GCF_000151845.1 Pteropus vampyrus | reverse complement strand
GATTTATATATATGCAGCAAACATATTTTTATATAAGCCATTATGAATCAAAAAAGTTGAATATAAAAGGAAATGAAGGAAATATCTAATAAATTTGTAGAGAGCAACAAGTTCAAGTAATTGGAAATCATGATAAAGTCTAAAAAAAAATCCTGAAGTAGTTGAACGAGCCATAAGGAGACCCTGGCAATGAAGTGAGATGATTGGATAGTGATCTTTGAAGATTCAGGTTATGAAAAGACTCAGGTGTGAAGATGAAAGTGAGTGACTTAAGTGGAAGAGATAAAGAAGCTCACTGAGTGTCAGGAACTTTAAGAACTGAAGTGTTCTAGAGCTGGAAACGTACACAGAAATGTTGATGTTTATGCATACGAAGTTAAGACTCAGGATAAAGAGAAATTTCTGAACCAAGTACCAAAATTTTTTGGAGTAGAGGAGACTACCTGGAATGCTCACAGATGATATGTGTGTGTATAAATTTTTTCCTTCTTTACTAGATTGCATGCTTTATAAAAAATACTTTTCAGTTAACTACCAAAACATATTTATGTATCTTTTAAATTATTTTAATTTTTAAAAATAATATCTTATGAAAGTATCCTTTGTCTTCATTTATATATCAACTTTTCAAAAATTCAAATTCAATAAATTTTTATTCCACTGTAAAACTACTCCATTTTGACAATCTACATTAAACAATTGATATTGATTAACTAGATACTTCTATCAAGTAAGACATTTCTAAAGTGAAGAAATCAAAATGCTCATTCCCTTGGCAAGTGTAGATTTTACAGACCATGAAAAAGGAAAAAAATCTACCCTGCAACAGAATTAGTACATTATTGGACCTCTAAAGTATTGAATCACACTGTTCTTTAATACTTATTTTTCTATCCAATGCATAAAATAGGAGGTTGTTATCTACTCTCAGATAAGAATAATAGTTAGCTCTATTTTTATACAAAATCATCACTTTATTTTTCCTGTAGTATTCAACTTATTAGATGCATATTCATGGTGTTCATCTAGTTGAACTTTATTCATGACAGTGAGAAATAATTTGTTTCATTTGATAGAGTCTAACCATGAGTCACTCAGTTTTCTAACAGAAGAGTGACTGGAATGCATTAAAGGAAAACTTTAGACTATAAGAAATGTCTCACAATTGCTTCTTTCTGACCTGAAGACATTGATATATAACTACTTAAATGAAAGAAATTTCCTGTTCTCTCTACTCATACACTGGATGCTTTTCTATTTGAAAATATGAGTGGTTAATGTTAGCCTTCCATAGCTTTGATACCTTATTTGAGATTAGTGATGGTCAAAACTTTGAGTATGTGTTCTCTCAACTTTCAATTGCCTAACTTTTCTAAAATCCTATACTTATTTCTCTCTCATCATCATCTGTGTCTTGACAAAAAAGAAAAGATTTTAAACTTTCAATTTATTATAATAAATTGATAAAACTCCTATGAAAAATGTTGCGAATGAAAACCATTGGCAACATTATATGTTTTCATTTAAAATGTAAAATATGGAAGAATTTTATTTACACTGACATCAGGGTCACCATGCCTTACATTTTAGTATCTCTAGTCTAATGTGAAGGAAATACTGATAATCATATGGGGTAAAAATTTTAATAAGCAAGGCAGTGACAGACATTGTAGATGACTGTAACTCTTAGAAGATTCTTGTACACCTGTACTTTGCCCAGATAGAAGAAAACAACAGATTAGACTGTTTGATGATCATTTCCTAGATTAGTATTGTATATAAACCAACATCCGTGATATTGATTACCCGAGTTGATAGAGTTAATCTGCCCAAATAAGTGAGTAACTTCTTTCTTCTTCAATACTCTAAATACTTATTTATTGAATAAGTACGCTTAGGAGAGAATGACTCTCCTGGATAGAGAAAACTACATTTTTCTCAAGATAAACAAAACTATATCCTTCATTAAAAGAACAAAACAATTCCAAAAATGTATTTAATTTATACTAAGGAGGAATCTTAATTATTTAGGATGCTCTTAAACATTCTCTCTGTTCATATTATTGTAATAAAACAGTTTAGAATATATAAGATGTAGCTCTATCTCTCCCAATATAGTTTCTGGCAAAATGAAATTAATTATACTGTTAATAATCCTTCTGAAAATCAAAAATAAGATCTATTGTATGAAACTCCCTTAGATACAGAGTTGATATAGAGTCCTTATAGCAAAACAATTTAAAACTAAAGACATATTGGACTGGTCTGCTTTTTTTTAGGCTACAACATTTTATTAACTTTGGGTAGTATGAAAAATAAACTAAAAATAGATGAAATCTTAAACATAATAAGTCAGTCATAATTTCTGTTTTGGTAGGTTCAGAAATAGCTGTCATCACAAATTTATGTATTCTCAATATTTCTTTTATTTCAGCTTATAGACATTTCAATTCTGCTTGACCTGATTTTTTCTTGTAATGTCTTAGTATAAGGTACAAATAACAACTAACACATTGTAGTAAACTAAGTCTATTTAACATTCTACCTACAGGTAGGCTAAAACTAAGAACAAAACCAGTACACGACATCAGGTGACAAAGATTGCAGCTATAAGAATTGACCCTGCTGGATGCAAGGTTAATTCAATATTTGCAAATCAATTAATGTGATACAATACATTAACAGAATGAAGGATGAAAATTATATTACCTTATCAATAGATGCAGAAAAAAGTTGAAAAAATTCAACATCCACTTATGATAAAAACTCTCAGCAAAATGGGAATAGAGGGAATATACCTCAACATAATAAAAGCCATATAGGCAAACCTAGAGGTAACATCATACTCAATGGGGGATAGCTAAAAGCATTTTTCTTAAGATCAACAGCAAGACAAGGATGTCCATGTTCACGACTTTTATTCAACATAGTATTAGAAGTTCTGGCTACAGCCTCAGACAAGAAAAAGAAATAAAAGCCATCCAAAGTGGAAAGGAAGAAGTAAAACTGTCATTTGCAGATGACATAATACTATATATAGAAAATCCTAAAGATTCCACCAAAAACTATTAGAATTGATCAATGAATTCAGTAAAGTAGCAGTATACAAAATTAATATTCAGAAATTGGTTGCATTTTTATATACTAGTGATGAACTACTGGCAAGAGAAATTAAGAAAACAATCCCATTTAAAATTGCATCAAAAACAATAAAATACCTAGGAATCAAATTAATAAAGGAGGTAAAAGACCTATTCTTGAAAAATTATGTCATTGAAAAAAAAATTGAAGAAGATACAAATAAATGGAAGCATATACCATGCTCATGGGTAGGAAGAATCGGCATCATTAAAATGGCCATACTACTCAAAGCAATGAATAGATTCAATACAATCTCTATTAAAATACCAATGGCATTTTTCAGAGATCTATAACAAACAATCCAAAAATTTATATGGAACTATAAAAGACCCCAAATAGCCATAGCAATCTTGAGAAAGAAGAACAAAGTAGGAGGTATCACAGTACCTGATGTCAAAACAGCATGGTACTCTCATAAAACAGACACATTGATCAATGGAACAGAATAGAGAGCCCAGAAATAAACCGAAGGCAGTATGATCAACTAAACTATGACAAAGGAGACAAAAATATACAATGGGGATAAGACAGTCTCTTCAATAAAAGGTGTTGGGAAAACTGGACGGATACATGCAAAAAATGAAACTAGCCCATATTTTGACATCATATACAAGAATAAACTCAAAATGAATTAAATACTTAAATGTCAGACCCGAAATCATAAAACTCCTAGAAGAAAACATAAGCACTAAACTCTTTGATAATGCTGTAATTTTTTTTGGGGGGGGGGGGAAATGAATCTCCTGGCTAAAGGAAACAAAAGAATAAATAAACAAAAAGGACTACGTCAAACAAAAAAGTTTTTGCACAGCAAAGGAAAGTATCAACAACAACAACAAAAAAGACAGCCAACCAAAACAGGATAAGTTTTTTGCCAATAATATATCTGATAAGGGGTTAATATCCAAAATTTATAAAGAACTAATACAACTTAATATCAAAAGAACAATCAAATTAAAAAATGGGCAGAGAACCTGAATAGACATTTATCCAAGAGTACATACAGATAGCCAATAGATATATAAAAAGATGTTCAACCTCACTAATCATCAGAGAAATGCAAATTAAAACCACAATAAGGTATCACCTCACACCTGTAAGAATGGCCATCTTT
>NW_011888790.1:8297932-8308998 GCF_000151845.1 Pteropus vampyrus | reverse complement strand
TTTAATAATTGTGTATTGTTCTAGGTAGGTACTAGACTTACTGTGGGGCTCACTTTGTAAATTATATAAAATGCTATGTTGTATATCTAAAACTAATATAATATTGAATGTCAACTGTAATTTAAAAAAAATAATTGCCTCTGCCTACCGCATAGAATGAGATCGTATTTGATAAATTAATGAATAAATGTAATCTTCGTAATCTTTCAGCATAATCTGCATTATCAGTATTTTATAGATGAAGAAACTGGAAAATATAAGATTGTCTAAAGTAAAACATATACTCAAAGAAACAGTAAGATCTAATTTGTGTGAATAAAAACATTGTGTTACTGGATATATAAATATTGGCTTCATAAATATGGCTATAGTTAAGATGAAAGGTGGATACAGAATATGAGAGTATATACATGTATATATATAAATATTCTATACATAAGTAGACTACTTGCAAATTATTAGGAAAAAGTGCACATATACTGTACTTAGAATTATGGAGCTAAAGAAACAGTATGTACAGTTTCTTTCATTTTGTAAAATAAAATGGCCTCTAGTCTACCCACTTCATTTTACAAAATGAAAGAAATTGTACATACTGTATGTACAAAAATTTGCAACTAGCCTATTTGCATAGTAAAAATTACTTTGACTGCGTTAATCATTAGCCAGCTTACTTATAGTGATTGATATATCCGAATATAATATCACCCTCATAGAGCAGTTGACTTACAGGTAGAGCAATCAAGCTTAAGGCACATAAATCAGTGACAATGCCACTTTTTTGTTTTTGGATATTCTGATTGTATACAAAATTTATATTCAATAAGACAAGGTGTTTGAATTTGTTGTTCCAAAGGTCTCTGTAAATTTTAAAACTCTATAATTCTACTTAGAAATAATCCAAGTCTTTTTTAAGTTAAGGACATAATAACAGCATAAATGCCCTTAATGGTCATTGCTTTGGACTATGTCTAACAAAATAAAATGTAGAAATATTTCAAAGATTAGTTAAGTGGATGAATTTTTAACAATGACTGTAACTGGAAATAGTCACATACTCTTTGAACTTGGAATTTTTTTTTTTTAATCTATGACTTTCAGGCTGTGTGACAAGAATGTGTTCATTACCTCTGTAGAGGCACTTAGATTTTTAAGAGGAAGGTAACTAAACAACTTCTTGTTCTATTGCTTCTATATGTAATTGATTAACAACTAGATTAAACATATATAAAAATAACTGATAAGATTGCTAACAAAATTTCAAGAGATGCTAAATTTCAATGTCTTTATTAGCAAAATTTTTTTTAAGTATTAAGTTCTTATACTGTTTTCTATACTTTTTTTTACTTTAGCAAATGAAAGGAAACAAAATTTTAAGGCTAAATTTTATGAAGATAATAGAAGTACCAATATAGTGGCAATTTAATAACTTACAAAATTAACATTTCTAAACCAGGCCTGAAGCCTGTACCAATAAAAAAATTAAATTATACACCCTCATTCTGTATAGAAATCAATCTTTCACTGAAATAGTTACCTCTAGTTTTTCTTTTTCCGTAAGTGTTTTAAAATTGAAATAGTTTTAAGTTCTCTAGTGGAAGCTCCATCATTCGTACTATAGTGATGGTAAATGCAATTTTTATAAAGCAAAATACCAAGTCTATGTATGAATTTTATCTCCAATAGTAAAATCATCGTGAGGATTTTACAGTATTGGATTGGCAGTATTCAATGTATTTTCTTAGAGTAAAAATTGTCATATTGCTCTTATCAATATGCCTATAAAAACTACATTTAACATTAATTTGATATTAATAAAACATTCTTAAAGAAATCCAAGAAAATCAAATTAGTGAAATGTAATTTATTCTCTTAAAGCAGAAAAGAGAAATTAAAAGATGTCTTTTATGAGCACAATGTTTGAAGACTGCCACGGTTCAAATTCCTACAAGTATTTATCACATAAAAATGGGCAAGTTATTTTCTTTTTATCATTTTATGCTTCAGTTTCACTTATCTATAAAATGAGGGTAAGAAGTATACTCACTTTATAAAATTGTTTATAGTGGTTCTATGACCTAAACTGCACAAAGTGATTAGAATAATCCCTACCCCATAGTAAGTACTTCATAAATGTTAGCCAATATTACGATTGATGTATCCAAAACAGAACTACAAAAATAATATTTCTCAAATGTTTTCATTAATCTGTGCCCCCTTTTTACTTGTGGAATTTCTGAACCCATAGAAAAATAGGTAAATGTTTCTTTAAAGCAGTTCTCTTATACTTGGAAAATAATTCATGGAAAAACTTATTTACTTGATGTAGCATGAACTCTTAAAATGATTAAAGGAACTTTCGGAGAACACATATTTATATTTATTTTTAATAGCATGAAGGACCATTCCAAGACTATGAATGTCTAATATTATACTATTATAGTGTTTAATCAAATATAATAATTATAAAGATACATACATACATGAAGGGGCGATGGTTAGTAAAGTTAAGGCATGAGGTGCATCTTGCTCTGCTTCATTCATAGTGTGTCTTAAAGGAACAACTGGAATTAGCCCAGCTATGAATAGTGGAAGGTTTATAATATAGAATATTAGAATATTCTAAGCAAAAGAACTGTATGAGAAAACCATCATGCTATGAACAAGGTAGGTGTGGACAGAATTTTAAGATATTTAATTACTGTGCGAAGACAAGGCGGCAGAGTTTTGAGGGTATCGAATGTCATGCTAAAGAAACTGGGCACTACCAAGTGAGGGAACACATCTGAATGATTGGTATGCCTTCTGACTATAGGACTTAATCAGGAACATCTGTTCAGTTTTACCTTCAACTTTTTACATATTATTTACTGCAAATTATCCTTAAAATTTACCAGCATTCAGCTCAGGACAATTTGTCCCATAAACGTGCCCTAACAGTATTAGCATAAATTTCTATTTAGACATTTGCTACTATTGGGAAATTCTTAGACTAATTGATAAGATTGTATTGGCAAAATAAAATGATAAAAATTTCTAAAACAAGGATGGCTCCATAGTGTAGTGGTTAGCACATCTGCTTTACACCAGAAGGTCCTGGATTTATGCCCCAGGTAGAACCACAGACCATACTCTGGGTGCACCAGGCTCCAGGTGCATGCTGCGAGCGTGTGGGAGGAGATGCCCCACCTTCAGAGATCCAGAAAAGGCAACGTCCGTAGGTCAGGGGTGGAAGGTGGTGGGGGGAAGAATTAAAAAGGGTAAAAAAAATTTCTAAAACAGATTTCTCTTAAAAGATATCCAATGGAACTTCACATCTACAGATGGATGGTCAAAGGAATCAAAAATAGAATTACGATTTTGAATGAGAATAGTACATTTAATACTGAAAATTTTGTTTTATTTTATATTAGTTTTCAGCTTTGTTGAGGTATAATTGATAAATAAAATTGTATATGTTTAAAGTGTATAATGTGGTGATTTGATTACCACAATCAAGCTAATTAATATATCCATCACCTCACATAGTTATCATTGTGTGTGTATGTATGTGTGGTGAGAACACTTAAGATCTACTCTTAGTAATTCCAAGTATAAAATGCAAGATTGTTAACTATAGTCATCATGCTGTACATTAGATCAGAATTTATTCACCTTATACCTGAAATTTGTACTTTTTGACCAACATCTCCCCATTTATCCCACTTCTCTACTACCATACTATTCTGTTTCTGGGTTTGACATTTTTAGATTCCACATACAAGTAAGTTTATACAATATTTTCTTTCTGTGTCTGGCTTATTTCACTTAGTATAATGCCATTCAGGTTAATCCATCTTTTCACAACTGATAGTATTTCCTCCCTTTTTTATGGCCGATATATGTATATCCATATCAAAATCCCAAAGGCATTTTTCACAGAAATATTTAAAAATACTAAAAATATGTATGGAACCAAAAAAGACCCAAATGGCCAAAGTAGTATTGAAAAAAAAAGAACAAAGCTGGAGGCATTTCATTTCCTGATTTCAAATTATGTTATAAAGCTATAGTAATTAAAACATCATAGTACTGGCATAAAGCCAGACATCAACCATCGAACAGAATAGAAAGCCCAGAAATAAATCCAAACATATATGGTCAACTTCTTTTTCAGATAATTTGTTATTAATGTATAGAAACACAGTTGATTTGAGTGTCTTGGTTTGTATCCATTAACTTTACTGAGTTTATTAGTTCTAATAGTTTTTATAGTCGTCAGGGCTTTCTATATATAAGATTATGTCATCTGTAAATAGACAATTTTTCTCCTTTCTTTCTGATTTGGATGCCTTTTTATTTATTTTTTTTCTTGTCGAAATGCTCTGGATAGAATTTCCAACTCTATTTGAATAAAAGTGGCAAGAATAGGCATTCTTGTCTTGTTCCTGAGTTAAAGCTTTAGCTTTCACCATTGAGTTTTATTAGCTGAGGGCTTGTTTTGCATGGTCACTTAGTGATTTATATATGTTGAACCATCCAGGGATAAATCCCATTTGATTATGGTAAATGATGTTTTTAATGTGCTGCTAAATTTGATTTGCTAGTATTTTGATATGTATTCGCTAGTATTTGACTAGTCAAATTACTAGTATTACTAATCAAATTATTAGTATCATATATATATATACATATATGATATTGGCCTTAAATTTTCTTCTCTTGTATTGTCTTTATTTGGATTTGAAATAAGGATAGTGCTAGCCTTGTAAACTGAGTTTGGAAGTGTTCCCTCTTCTTCAATTTTTTGGAAAAGCGTGAGAAGCACTGATGTTAATTCTTTAAATGTTTGGTATAATTCACCAATGAAGCCATCTGATCCTGAGCTTTTTCTTTGCTGGGAAAATTTTGATTACTAATTCAGTCTCTTTACTCAAAATTGGTCTGTTCAGATTTTCTACTTCATGATTCAGTCTTGATAGACTGCATGTTTCTAGTAATTAATCTTTTTCTTCTAGGTTATCCAATTTGTTAGCATATAATTGTTGATAGCAGTCTCTTGTGATCCTTTCTATTCATGTGGTATCAGTTATAATGTCTCTTTTATATTTCTAATTTTACCTGAGTCCTCTTTTTCCCTTGGTTAGTTTAATTAAAGCTTTGTCAGTAGTTTTGTTTTTTTTTTTTTCAAAAAATAACTGATAATCATTGATCTTTTCTATTTTCTTGTCTTTATCTCTGATCTAATCTTTATTATTGCCTTCTTGTTGCTAACTTTGAGATCAGTTTGTTCTTTTTCTACTTCTTAAGGTGTAGTTAGATTGTTTGAGATTTTTCCTTTTTCTTAACATAGGCATTTATTGCTATAAACTTCCTTCCTAGAACTGCTTGCTCTAACCTATGGGATTTGGTATGATGTATTTCCATTTTTGTTTGTCTTAAGATACTTTTTGAAATTTGTTTGCTTTCTTCTTTCTGGCACCTAGGAAGATGGGACTGCCTCTAGGTCCTTGGTCAGCAGGACTGTCCCTGGACAAGGATCTGCTTTAGGGGCTGCATTGGGGTCTGCAAATGGCAGGCTTGTTACTAGGTGTGTGGATAGGTGTGGCTCCTACCTGGTCCTTGGGTAGGCTCCTGCTTGGTCACTGGGTAGGTCTCTCAGCAGGCAGAATTGAACCCGGTCTGTGGCTGAGAGGGGCTGAAATCAAGTAACAGGGTTACTTCAGGGTGTGCAGCTGGGACTCTGAGGTCTGCAGGCCTATCTCTGGGTGCATGAATGGGCACACCTCCTGCCTGTTTCCTGAGCAGGCAGGACCACTCCCAGACCACAGCTAAGAGGGGCTGAAGATTAATCACAGAGTTGCTTCTGTAAATTGCTGGGCCTGCCCCTGGGGACAAGGACAGGCATATATTCTAGTGGGTCTATAGGTGGGTAGAATTGTTCCTAGATTGTGGCTGAGGTGCTAGACTGAGTCTTGGGCTGCTTTAGGGTCCACAGCTGACACCAAGGTTGGCAGGCCTGTTACCTGAGGCACAGGACTCCTCGTGAGTCCTTTGGTAGATGGTGCTAATGACAGAACTAAGGCCAAATGGGGCTATAGCGAAGTCCAATTGGAAAATGGGCTGTATCTGGGTCTGCAGTGGGACTATGGTTGGCAAATTGCCACCTAGGCATGGGCTTTTCTTCTCAAAACAGCACTCCTTGGTCTTGAATTCCACCAGTATTGTGCAACTTCCTACCTAGATGCCAAGGCTCCCACAAAGTTATATTTATCCATGGACGGCTGCTCAATTATTGTTGCTGTGGGGAATATACCATCAGAGGATCTCTATTCTTGCTGATAGATTCTTTTTTAAAAATATATGTAAGTATGACTGAAGTCAATAAATTAATACATTAGCGGATACTTTGTCATTTTAAGTACATTTTTATTAGCTCTTCATATTAATTTTCTTATTCGTAAGGCAGAAATAAAAATTTGGACATTCCTTACACAGTATGATATGTGAACTAAGTATAGAAATACTTGTAAAGATTCTAGAAGTTATTCTAGTTCTATACTCACTAAAGATTATTCTTTCACGATACTTCTTTAGTAGACATCTGTATATCTTCATTAAAAAAATATGTAATTTAAAGCATATTCTCCTCACAGGTTCTAATTAGAGTATTTGATACACAAAGTCCATTAGTATCCAATTACATATAATGTTTAACTGTCAAGATTAATTACTTAAATTCAGCTTTTCTTGCAACAATTCTAAGAGCAAAATTGATAGCTGAAGCAATTAATATTTTAACAACAGAATCAAATGCATAATGATCGAAATATCCCCTAAAATCACATCATTTTTAACCGCAAAATTATTTCAAAAAATACAAGTTAAAAAAAATTTAGTGTTTAATGTGATCTGTGAAGATATTAGTCAGTCTTACTATCAGATATTTTAAAGTTAACTTCAGAAGTATTTCCCTCAGAAGAAATATATCCACATTTCTCTAGAACTTTAATGTTTGAGACGTTAGATGAACTGATCTTTAAATCACCTTTCTGCTAAAGACTCCGTGATTCTATCCTATTTTTTGTTGTTTTTCATTATTTTTTTTTCAATTCCTACATTTATGCACTAGTCAAAGAGCTTACCAACAAAGATTTTCATTTTTCTTGCTATTTTCTAGTCCCTGTATACTTCTCTACATTCATTTCTCTCTTGCAAATATCATCAAGTCTATCCTGAAGGAATTCCTTAAGGTCATTAACATGGTAGCCAGCTCAAAGCATTCTTAAATTTGTTCTATGCAGCACTTGCCAGTATTTGCTGAGGTACCTGGCTTCATATAAATGTATTACAACTTTTCATCTTCCTTCTGTAGCTTACAATAGTTATCTAATTCATTATTGTTTCATTTAATATACTTTGCTTCTTGGGTGATTTTTGTCTGAAAGTATCTAAAATATCCATGTCCATATTGCCAAGTAGTAAAATCATTCCGTATTCAATTTCTTCTTCTAAATTTTATTAATTCCAGATACAGAGGGAAAACCTCCTTACACTGCAACAACAGGAGACCATTTTACTTAATAATAGCATTTATTTGTAAGGATTAAGTTCATTTTACATATTTGGCGATGGAAATTCTGTTCTCAGAAATCTTTAGCTTATATTATTTCGTTGTTGGGATTTATTAACTTGGATCCACATTTTAAAATGTGTTTCCTTTTTTTACAAATGATATAATTCTAACTTTACTTAAATGATCATATTTTGATTTTTCTTCATTATGAAAAATGACAAATGAGGCATAGAAGTATCTGGGTAATGAACTGAATATTAGTTTAGTCTTTCAATAGGCAGCAGAATACTAAGAGGATTCCTATATACCATGGTTTATATTTTAAAATGCTCATTATTATCCTTTTCTTTAAAAAAAAAATTCTAATCATACAACTTTTTAAATAAAGAAGTAACGTTACAGCTTATTAAACTTTAGATCCCATGTCACAATTTTGATTCTAGCCCACATTAAACAAACTATATTTAAAAAGAAAACATGACCGATTTTAGTTGCAGTTTCTATTGGCAAAGAGCTGGGAGTAACAAGAAAGTTATAACATTAGTTTTTGGTGTAGGAGACAAATTGGCATAAGGTATAAATAATCATGGTGGAAAACCTATTTCAAATGGTAAATCTAGTAACAGGGTAAGATATCTGAGATAAAGAGATAAACCAATAAGATCTTCAAAATTTAAGAACAGGGGTTATTACTGTGAAAAGTCTTAGAAAAATGCCTAGGTCTAAGCCAGTAAATGATAAAAGAGTTATTTTAGAGGCAATCCAGAATAGATATGGAGAAGATGAAACAAATTATCTATGGCGTTGCTCTTAAACATGTCTGTCATAGGCTCTGGCTTTAGAGGATCCTGCATATCAAAAACGGGCTAAAAAATAAAATTAACTACATATATGAGAGAAAATATGGGCTCCTATGCTACTCAGCATCTAACACAACACTGGCACAACAGAATGTGTAATCAAAACTTTAAGTCTCTTGCTATCATGTCCAAATTTCAAGATTTGTTGGTTGTTTCAATGCTATCATAGCAAAGAGACACAGTTTAATTAAAAGGAAAGACAATTAATAAACTTGATAAATCTCAGATTGCATAAATATAATAGACTCTTACAAAATACATTTTTATAAAAAATTTTTAAAACCTAAAGAGATCTTTTTTGACTAATTTAAAGGAGAATTTAAAGAAATGTAAATCATATATAGTACATGTGAATTAAGTTAGCATTCCAATATTCCTAAGATATTAGAATAAGGAAAAAGTATTTGCATAACTATGAAAAGGAATCATGCCTAAAAAAACAAAAAGATTTCTATTGAGATTATTTTCTTATCATTATAAACAAGGTAAAATTTTGATTAAACCTTTTTGAAAAAATATTTTACAATACATTACATTATTTTTTATTTCTTTTTAATACAGTAGCTTAAAAAATTTAAAAGAATTTAAGAAGTTCTGTATGAATTTATATACTGGATGATATAATAAAGTTATGTTAGATAAAATTTTATTAAAGCATTTTAATAGTTTCTGTGATAATACTTTATTATATGAGATTTTCTTACTACATTGAATATTATATCTATGATTAAAGTCTGAAACTTAGTTTTGCTTTAAAAATCTACTGAGAATTTCAGTTTTTCCTGCTTTAACATAGTAAAATGTCTCCAAATTGAACTTATTTAAAATAGTGCCTTAGAATTTCAATGAGTCAAAAAGCATATTGGTTGGCATTACTGTCAGTTGAACACATTATCTTAAAATATCAATTTTAATAATGCTAATTTGTGATTTATCTGAAATAGTATGAATATATATTTTCATACTGATTTATAATTTGTTTCTTTTACTATTTATTCAGACATCATTGACTCATCAAAGAACACTAACACATAAACAATAATATTTTAATGTAGTTATATTTCATATTTTGCTTTCAGTGATAAACAGTTTTTTATACATTTTTCAACTTTTCTTTTTTAGTGGTATACTTTTAAGAGTAGGAAGATAGATCATGTGTTATTTAACAATTGATTAGTTTTATTCATAACTTTTAAGTAAGCCTTATTTTGTACTGTGCCAATGCCTTGTAGATAATAGGGGCAAACCTGATTAGCTGAAAGAGTAATTTTCTGGTTAGATTTTTAAAAATTTATTCATCTCACTCTATTAAAAGAAATCGAAGAAGATACAAAGAAGTGGAAAGATATTGCGTGTTCTAAGATTGGAAGAATCAAAATAGTTAAAATTACCTTATTACCTAAAGTATTATACAGGTTTAATGCAATCCCCATCAAAATCCCACTGACATTTTTTTAAAGAAATAGAACAAAAAAATCATCAGATTTGCATAGAAGCACAAAATACCCACAATTGCCAAAGCCATCCTGAGAAAAAAGAACAAGGCTGGAGGCATTGCTCTGCCTGACTTCAAGTTATACTACAAAGTGACAGTAATCAAAACAGCATGGATTAGCATAAAAACAGACACATAAACAAGTGGATCAGAATCCAGAAATAAACTCATGCTTACGCGGGCAAATAAGTTTTGACAAAAAAGCCAAAAACTTTCAGTGGAGAAAAGAAAGCTTCTTCAATAAATGGTGCTTCAAAAACTGGACAGCCACCTGCAAAAGAATGAAATTAGACTGTTGTCTATCACCACATACCAAAATTAACTCAAAATGGATTAAGGACCTGAATGTAAGACCTGAAACAATAAAATGCATAGAAGGAAACATAGAAACTAAACTCAAGGACCTTGGACTTAAAGAGGATTTTATGAATTTGACCTCAAAAGCAAGTGAAGTGAAAGCAAAAATAAATGAATGGGACTACATCAAACTAAAAAGCTTCTGCTTAGCAAAAGAAACTGTCAACAAGGCAAAGAGATAACCATCCAAATGGGAAAATATATTTGTGAGCAATGCCTCTGAGAAGGACCTAATATCCAAAATATACAAAGAACTTATATGACTCAATAACAGCAACAAAAAACAAACAATCCAGTCAAAAAAAATGGGCAGAGGATCTGAACAGATGTTTCTCCCAAGAAGACATACAAAAATGGCCAACAAACATATGAAAAGATGCTCATCATCACTAGCTAACAGGGAAATGCAAATCAAAACCACAATACAATATCATCTCACACCTGTTAGAATAGCTGTTATCAACAGGACAAGTAACAAATGTTGGAGAAGATGTGGAGAAAAAGGAACCCTCATACACTGCTGGTGGGACTGCAAATTAGTACAGCCACTATGGAAAACAGTATGGAGGTTCCTTAAAAAATTAGGAATTGATTTATCATATGATCCAGCATTCCCTCTACTGGTTATTTACTTCAAAGACTTGAAAACTCATATCTGAAAAAATATTTGCACACCAATGTTCATAGCAGCATTATTCACGGTGGCCAGAACACGGAAGCAACCAAAGTGTCCTATGATAGATGACTGGATAAAGAAGCTGTGGTACATGTATACAATGGAATATTACTCAGCCATAAG
>NW_011888790.1:8292487-8297882 GCF_000151845.1 Pteropus vampyrus | reverse complement strand
GCCAGAACACGGAAGCAACCAAAGTGTCCTATGATAGATGACTGGATAAAGAAGCTGTGGTACATGTATACAATGGAATATTACTCAGCCATAAGAAGAGTTGAAATATTGTCATTTATGACAACATGGATGGATCACGAGATAATCATGCTAAGCAAAATAAGCCAGACAGAAAAAATTGAAAACCACATCATATCACTTATATGTGGGATATAAAACTAAAAGCAATGAATGAACAGGACAAACAGAGACTTGTGTACATGGACAATAGACTAGTGGTTACCAGAGGGTAAGGGGTGAGGCGGGAGGCGGGAGGTAGAAGAGGTAAAAGAGATCAAATATGTGGTGACAGAAAGAAATCTAACTATGGGAGGAGAACACATAATGTAATATATATGCCTTACTATTAAATTGTACACCTGAAACTTACTGGATTTCATTAACCAATGTCACCAAAATAAATTAATGAATTAATATTTTTATTAAAAATGAATAAATAAATAAAGTAAACTGTTTCTACTAAAAAATAAATAAAAATAAAGTATACAATGTTTTGAAAAAAATTTACTTGATCACTTGTTTTACATCAACTACTTATGAAAACAATAATCAAAATTAAATGTATTTTAGAGATTTAATCATGTTTATGTTTTAATGTTTCTGTCATTCACTTTACCAGTCCCCACTTAAATATGAAACACATCCAAATATTAGAATTTTTTCCAGTTTTTCCTCATGCTCTCACTCATTCCATGAGTAAATTGGCCCTATTTTTTTAACATAATATACATAAATTATAAAAGGAATTATTGCATCTAACGTAAAAGTTATATCAGTTATAAAAAATGTATTAGTTGTATTCACTTTTCTGAAATTAATAAAATTGTATAAAATAGTAATTTTTGATAATTTGGAGTAATATTTTGGAGTAAAATGTTTTTTCTTTTTTCAAGTCAAACCAATTATTTAGGGAACATAGATATGAAAGATTTTAAGAAAAATGTTCACATATTCACATTCAGTGTATCTGTGTTTTTCAGAACTGTCAGAGGTAGACTCTCTGAGAGTAAAATGTGATACCATAGGGGTCATCTATAATGATAACTTGAACCATGCCAATGATCATTTTCCTCTGATGAAACCAACCAATGCTTTCAATAATTGAATAATGATAATGATAATAATAACCTGTGCTAATATCAGTTTCTGACCTACAAATAAAGTTCCCAAACTATGCGTGTCAATTTAAACTGGAGATATTTTTTACAACATTTTAAGAAAACACAGTTAATATAACACACAACACTTTAAAGCAACACACCCATATTTTAAAGTTTACAGTGCATTATCACGCAAAATCTAACTTTGTTATTGAATCTAGGATTTTTGTTTCCAAATGCATGTTTCATATTATAGTCAATGAAACAACCACTAATTCTTGAAAAACCTAAAATAAAAAAATTTTTATCACTGAAGCATTTAATTAAAATTTCAAAAATAGGTTAATTGTAATTAAAAAAGTAATAAAATATAGTTTGGCATTTTTTAGAGGAATCTAAATTCGTGCGGTTAATAAAAAGCTACTTTATTTTTGCTTTGTCAGTAAACTTAGTCCCTTTCCATGTCCATAGAATTAAAAAGCAAATAATCTGTGAATGTGAAAATAGATAATCTATTTTTTTCTTTCAACCTCCTTGAAATTGCAAGGTCTATTAAAATAGGTTTCACTTATTTATAATAACATCCCTTTAAAATAAACTTTTGATATCTTATACATTTTTAATTTATTTTCTTTGACCTACCAGAGATATTTCATTATGTAACATCATTTTTTTCTCACCTTTCTTGTATTGGTAAACAGACTAGAGACAATTTTAAATCAGCACAACTGTATCAGTGTCTAGGTAAACACTAAATAGGTGCCAATCCAGCTACTCCTAAATTTCATCCATTCAAAAATTATTCATCAATTGTCTATTATGTTCTAAGCCCTATTGTAAGTATAGGACATGACAAGACTAACTTTACTTCTGAACTAAGGAAGATAACATTTTGTTTGAGAAGTGAACAGACATAAACAAGAAAAAAAAAAATTCTCACACAGAACAAGAATAGTATTACTAGGCAGTCACACTTTGATGAAAATAGATGATAGTATTTTGATACCAAGCAATGAGGAAATACCTTTAAATTGATTGCTTGGGGGAGACCTGTTAGGAGGCATGCTCTTAGATAAGATGTGAATACTAAGATGCCAACCATTTGAAATTCTGGGGGAGGAGTATTACAGGCAAAAGGTAGCAAATACAAATGTTCTGAGTCATCTAAAAGAAAATCAATTATAGTGATAGTGACTGAGGGGCAGAAATATTTAGGTGATTCCTGAGGAAGGAGGAGGACTAAATGCTGATAAGCCGCTGGAAAAAATTGGCTGTTATTATAAGAGTAGAGAAAAGTTTCTAGAAGGTTTTAGATTTTTGAATGTTGGATGTTTCAAATACTCACTGACTGACACTTGAAGAATGGAAGAAGAAGAGTGCTTACAGAGGGCTCAGAGAGAAGGCTATTGGCAGTTTGGTGGTCTGGCCCAGAGATACTCATAGCCAGACCAAACATGTTTGTGGTCCAGTGGAAGAGAAGTGAAAATATCTGTGATATATTTTAGAAACAGGGCTAAAAACATTTGCCAAAAGAAAGGAGAAAGAAAACATGGAAATCAATAAAGATTCTTGGTCTTTTGGTTTAAGCATTTACGAGGAAAGAGAAGCACTGAAAACAACACATTTAGGGGAGAAAATCATGAGTTCCACTGGGATATCTTAAATTGAACACACTTATTAGTTATACAAGTGGAGATGTCCAGTAAGCTATTGCATATAAGAGTCTGGATTTCAGTTGAAAAGTTAGGGCTGGGGGTAGACTTTTGAGAATTTCAGCAAATGGATGTTATTTGTAGTCATGAAACTATATAAAGTTACATAAGGAAGAAAAACGTATTCAAAAGGAGAGGAGTTAGTTTGATGACTGAGCACTGAGGCACTTAATCACCTAGTGTCAAATGGCATCAAAGAAGGATACAGCATCAGTCACTGATATGGTGCAATAAGGTAGGAGAAAATAGCTAAAGCAGAATACAAAAGAATAAACTGATTTAAGAATAGGAAGTGGCATTTTACACTAAATGATAATGAGATATCGATTAAGATGAAGAAGGAAAAACAACATTATGTTTCCTTGACGAAAGCAGTTTATTGAAGCAGCAGAGATGAGGTGAGGAGGAAAGACAAAATGAGGAGGTACAGAGTATGGCTGGTCTATCTGTCCAAAATTTATTATTATTATTAATTTTTTTTATAAAGTGGATAGTGAAATGAGGCAGTGTCTGGGGGAAAAAAAAAGTGTCACAATAGACACCATGATTATATATAAAAGATCAGATGGGTGGGTGGGTGGATGGATGGATGGATGGATGGGTGCGTGGGTGGATGGGTGGATAAATGAATAGGTATATTAGAGAGAAAGAGAGAGAGAGAGAGAGAGATTTTGAATAAAGAAAATCAGCATGCATTTGCATGATGAAAAAAAATGAATAGAGAATACTTGTGACATAAAAATTGCTAGGACAAAGTAGTTTAGAAAATGATAGGACATGGATGAATGTGGTTTTGTAAATATTTAGAAAAGAGGCTAAGGATATAGGTGGGTCCTGATGACAGAATGTATGTTCTTGACAGCCCAGTGAAAGAGTTTGGGATGATGATGAGAGTGTAAAACTGGGTTAGATTAATTGATACAGAAAGCAATTTGTAGATAAAATTCTGGCTAATGAGAAATGATCTGGGAGGCCTAAACATGGAGGTTGACTCAGGAAAACGGGGAAATAAAACATAATGAGAGTAGTGCTGGATATCTCTTAGACAGTATTTCTCAAACTATCTGTGGTTAAAGACTATTTTTTTCCCTGTGCATCATAGAAAAATACTTCCATAAAAAAATAAATTTCTGGGGAAATGATCACATACTTGGATGTTTCGGCAATGTCAGTTTCTATAGTGTTTCTAAATGCTTACTCCAATTTCTGTATTACTTTTTTGTGGATAAGTAACAAAAAATTGCCAACTGACATCGATTTGGAAAACATACTTTGAGTAAAACTGACTTAGATAAGTGAGAGAAACCAGATAAAGCTGTCATTTAGAACAGTGTTCCCATTTTTGTTGGTGACTCCAACAATGATAAAATCTAAATAAACTACAGCACATTTATTCAGTTAGAAATCTTATTTTTTTTACTTGTAAATTACATACATGCACTACTATACTAATATATAATAACATTTAAATAAAAATGGACAAGGTACTCACTTAAAAATACCTGTGAAGTCACTGAATAAAAGATGAAATCTCATAGTTGTACTTAAAATTAAGGCTGTCAGAAAATTTAATGCACAAAGTAACTGGCACCAATGATAAGGCATGTAAATCTGGATTTAAAAAATTTTACTCAGGTTTTATGTTATAGCACACCCAAGTATCACTGATAAAATACCATTGTGATTGTGTCAAGGCTATGCTTCATAACATTCCTAATAGCTATCACCTGACTCAGCACATACGGATTCCAGAAACTGAGGAATAATACTTCCTCAGCCTTGAATTCTATTATACCTGCAATATTTCTGAATTTAGACAGAGTCTGCATATCCCAGAGAAGAACTGGAAAGGAGAGGTGGGATTCTGAAGAAAATGCAGTGGTAATTGGGGGAAATTGAGTGTTGATGAAATTCAAACTTTCTTGAAGTAGATTTTGACAAAAATTAGGAGGCTAATAGGAAACAAAAATTTCAGATAGAAATAAATTCTACTGAGCATTAAATGTATCTCCACCCCGCAACCATGAACTATATTCAGGTTACACAAAACAAAGTAAGTATAAAGAAAAGGTAGAAAGAAGATTGCTCTTCAGCAGGGAATTCTATTAAAAATCAGGGATCGGCTTGGATCTTTATATATCACCATGTCCTTTAACTATAGAACCAAGAATGTGACTTCCCATTTCTGTAGAATTAATAGCCACTAATAGTTCTACTATGTGCCTGAGGAATAGTGAAAAAGACCAACACTCAAGCCTAAATCATGCTGAAGATGAGTAGAGTTTTAAATTGTATGAAAAATGTACCTTTCGATATTAACTACAAGATTTTATTTATTTAACAACTGAAGACTGAGATGTTTGCTCATATATGCAAATGATTGGAAAATCTATGAGATAAATGAGAAATTTTATGCATGTGTGAAGAACAATCTCGCCAAGGAGATTTAAAAGTGCAGTGTTGCAAATTAATATTTATTTCCAGTGATACCCAACTAAACCTACTTCATCCTGGCTTACATAT
>NW_011888790.1:8275028-8290917 GCF_000151845.1 Pteropus vampyrus | reverse complement strand
TGTCAAACATAAAAATACATAATGTTTAATTTAAAATAGTTAGACTTGAAATTAAGTAGCATTAAAAATAAAAATATGGACACATATATCTTAAACAAAACAAATGGATGACCATTTTATAGAATAAATTACATATTTTTCCTTGAAGAGCTCCATATAGGATATTAATAATGGCTATATTTAATGAGTTCTTATACTGTGCCAGAGACTATTCTATAATTTTATAGTGATTAACTCATATATTCCCCTAAACTACTCTGTGAATTAAGTACAATATGATCTTCATTTTAAAGATAAAGTAAGGAAGTTAATTAATTTTCCCCAATAGCACACAATTGGAAAATTATGGAGTTCAGATTACAGTCCATGCCAGCTGAAATCAGAGCCCAAGATTTTAAGTTCAGTATCTCTTTATGACACTAAAATTGTCACAAAACTTATGCCCTTTGATCACAGTGCATTAAATATAAACATGTAAGTAAGTGACAAAAAAACAATTGGAAAAACTAACATACCTCTTTCAGATATAAACACATTTAGTAAAATGTAAAGTACGATAATAAAGAATGATAATTAAAACAATTCCAGTTGCACTTGCATAATGTTTTAATCAATGTACCACAGACATTACACATTTAATTTAACAATCACAGCAACTTCTGCTACCAAAAAAAAAAAAAAAAGGCGCAAATCTATAGATTTCATCCTGGGATAGAAAGTAAGTACTCCAGGGCCATATAGCCATTAAGTAAAGACAGTATTTGCACCCAGAACTATTCTACTTCAAACCTTTTTATGTAAAAATACACTGTTATGTCTTAATAAAATAATATTTATTTAAAGATATATATATAATTTTTCCAGTTTTCTCAAGATATTATTGACATATAGCATATGTAAGTTTAAGGTATATAACATGATGATTTGGGAAACATACATATAGTGAAATGATTACCATAATAAAATTAGTTAAAACCTCCATATTCTTATATAATACCTTTTTTTATCTGTGTGGTGAGAGAAAATAAAAACAAATGTAATCAGGATTAAACTTAAGAACCTGGAGAAAGAATAACAAAACTAAGAGAAGCGTCTAAAATTACATTAAAGGTAAAAAATAAAATCAATTAAAAATGGATTAAATCAAAAGTAAAACATAAGGTTCAAGAGCTGTTGACTAAAGTTCAAGAGCTGTTTATCTGATTAATCAATAAAAGAAATAAACTTATAGTAAAAAAAATAAGAAAACAAAAAGGCACAGAGAAAGGAGAAATTAGAATAGGCATTTAACCTCAGAAAAATAGGCTATTAAAAAAAGTGTAAGAATTATTGTATGTAATTCTATCTGGAAAATTTAAAATCTTAATTAAGTAGACAATTGTGAGAAAAACAATATGTTCTCAATTTGACTAAAGCATAAATTAAAATATATGAGGATTTTTTTAATTAGAAATAAGTAAGTAAAAATTATTGAAGTAGTATTCCAACAAGAGGTTCTTGACTTAGATAGACTGTCTTAGAATCTGGGTCTATCGCACAGTTCATAATTTCTTCGTCCATGAAAGAAGAGGAAAAAACATGGAAAGTCTCTTCATTCATTTTGTGAAATTCATAAAACCTGACACCAAATTCTGATAAAGATACCAAGAAAACAACACAAGCATATTAATAACACTAAAATCCCCACCATCACCACCACTATCTCCAAATTTGCGTGCTTGATGGTTTCGAGCAAGGACTTAGATTTTGCAATTAAATAGATTTAAAAATATTATTGTCTTGAATCCCAGCTATTCAGTAATAGTTCTTACAGATATAAGGCAAAATTCTTAATTGATTCACTTACTTCTGAAATACCCTGAAGAGACATCTTCAGTGGTTGTTTTCAGACACTTTATACTTTCCTGGTAAACGGTGGAATCACTTAATACTAAAACATTCTCTTGTTTATCATCTACTGACAGATACAAAATGGTCTCTAACTCAGTTCCTTAAAATATTAGATCTAAATATTAGATTTAAAATTTAACTTCTATAATTAAAAACAAATCCTTGATTTTCTCCTTTCGATAAACAAGTAAACAATAAAGCCCGATCATCTTCTTTAGAGATCTCTTTACTAATATACTATAATAAAGTATAGTTTACAGTAAAAATAGAAAAATAATTCAACACTAAAAATAGTTGATAACAGTTATTTGTAGTAGTGATAATTTCAAAAATTATGTCCCAGGCTAAATATTTCTCATCTAATCTTCATAACAAGGCTATGTGGTAGACTTTCCCAGATATGGAAACTTAAGCCCAGAGAGGTTTAGTACCTTGTCTGAGAACTACAAAGAAGTATCTGGACTCACACATACACACATTCTAGATTTGTCTGAGTGTGTGCTTGTAATTATATATCATAAAATATTAACAGTAGAAAGCAAAAGGAGAAATTGTCATTATTTGCAGGTTCTCAACTTGGAAAACTATTTAGAAAAGCAAATGCTCTTATCAATACTGCTTTTTCTCTAGCCTTAACTCATCCTGCTCTACTTACAGGAAATACACAAAGCTCCATCTTCCCTTGTCATTATTCCCTTTATCAGGGGGCAGCCCCAAACAAGACTTATGGAGATCTGCTGAGCATCTCTTGCTACTGGTAAGACTGTCCCTCCCTTGGATTACATGCTGTCTGCTTCCAAACTGTTTAACTGATTAATCCTAAAAAAAAAAAAAAAAAAAAAAACTATAGTTAGAATTGATTATCCAATTTCCCCTAAGAAACCATCAGTACTAATCTAAGCATTTTATAGCCCTATTTATTTCAGAAACAACTGCAATCCAAAAACTTCCACAATCACCCATATGGCTCATACATCCCCTAATTGGACACAATATCTTATTGTTTTCTAACTCCCCAAACACAGTCACTATATCCTCTGTCAACAGAAACTCCTTATATCTTTATTATAATTCTTTCTCAGTATTTGAGAAAGTATCTAATTCTTATTCCTTTAAACCCTATAAATCCTCTAAACCCCTTTCTCTCCCTATGGCACTCTCAAATGGTGGCTGGTTTTTATTTATGCTGTTTTTCTTTCCACTGTTTCTTTCACAACCCCGAACATGAGTCTAGTTCCAGGGAGAGGTTTACTCCACCTCCATGCCCGCTCACATCACTGTTCTTCCTCCTTCAGCACCTCAGTTCTTTCTCCTTGGTTTATACTACCTTTTCCCTCTCCTTCATTTGACACTAGGTCTATGCACATTCCTGCTTTATCTCCCTCAGTCACTGAAGATTTTATTATCAGGCTCATTGTCTTATCACCGTGGGAAACTACATTTATATAGAAAACTTTTCAAGTGCTTCCACTTCTCAGTCTGATGATTTACTTCCAATGACATTTTTTCCTAAAACCACTTTAGATACCTATTCTCATCGGTAATAAGTGCCACCAAAAATGAGTGCCATTTAAGACAAGTATCTACAACTATGTGTCTCGGTGCTCATTCTTTGACCCCCACTTCTACTTTTCCATCTCACTTTAGTCTACTATCCTTTTTTCAACAAAGCTTTAGACAGTCTGAGACCTTCATTTCATTGGATACTCTCGGTATCTGTGGTCCACCACATACTTTTATTCCTTATTTCCCTTGTTTACAATTATGTTCATGAAACATTACTAGAATAATTCTTTTGGATATATCTATCATTCACCAAACTGCTTCATTTTCTATCCATTGCATTCACCTGACATGTAGATACTAGTGACCCTTACCAATATTTCTGGTCTTCCTTTCATCTTGGGTCTGAGAGAGTTTTACACTTGTTTGTATTGACCAGTTTTGACCAATGAAACATGAATGGAAGTGTCATGCCCTACTTTCTGATACAAATATTAGAGAACCAGTGTGTAATTCCTCATATGTTCTCTTTTTTACTGAGGTAATTACAGAACTATATTAGTATGGAGGTGCGAAAATATTGAAGCAACCCAGAATATTGAGCTAATAAAAGGTAAACAGTTGTTCTGGAGACTTTTCTGGATCCATATCAGCCTTTAGGTAAATTATAAAATTTTATTCTGTTATGCCAATCAGATTCATAGAGTCATCCATTCATAAGGTCGCTAAGAGTTGGAACGGACTCAACAGCATGTAACACACTCACGCCAATAAAATATTGGAGTCAATTGGACTAGAGCCTGAAAAATCCCTAATCCTGGTTAATCTCAACTCAATATATTTGTGTTTCTAGATGAGCAGTTTAAAACAAGACAGGAGGAAAATTACCATCTTGCTGACTTGTGACCATAAACCTCAGTTGATCTTCTTAAACTCTTAAACTCTTCCTAAACTCTTCAAGATGACAATTTCACAATTTCCTGCATCTCCCAAACATCCAGTTTACCCCATTCTCAGTTTATAACCTGCATTCTTATTTTATGGAGGATTTAGAAGCCATGATAAAGTAAACGTTAAATTCCCCATTCCCAATACCAAATCTATCAACCCACCTAAATTTATACCCATATATTTAGCTTTCAAGTCTATTACAGTGGAACAGCTATTCTTATTCCCCTCTAAGCAAACCACCCAAATAACCTGAATCACAGACTCTCCCCTCTCCTAATGAAAAAGACTTTGTTTTCAAAATTATTCCCCTGTTCACATAATATATTTCCTTTTAATTGTATCTCTCTCAACAATATACAGTTATGCAATACGTATTTTCTTAAAAAGTAATTTTAAGAAAATCTTGACCCCTTCTTCATCCCCTTTTCTGCTCCCCTATAATTCCTAAAATCATTGACACATTCAATCTACTGCAACATTTCTAGTCAAAGTCACCAAGAAATTTCATTTTACCCAAACAAATGATTAATTTCAGTCCTCAACTCATCCAACTAGCCAAATTCTTAATTAAATTTTATATATCTGCTCACCTCCTTCTTTCCTCCAGAAACATTTTTTTCTTAACTTATCTTCAGGGACATCACGATCTTACCCTTACTTCTAAATTGCTGTCTTTCCTCCATGTGTTTTACTGGCTTCTCTTTGCTTGAATTCTAAATGTTAGAGTAGTATAAGGCTTAGTCAAGGACCTTCTCCTGCTTTCTATTCTTCACCCACACTCCCTTCTTAGATAATCTTATCAAGTCCTGTGCTTTAAAATACTGAGTGGCAAATTTAAATTTCTATCCTGAATACTCCCCAGGAGCTTCTGAACCAGATATGTAATTTCCTATTAGATGTCTACATTCAGGTGCCCAATAAGCATCTCAAATTTAATGTGTCCAAACCACTTTTTTACTTAACCCACACATTCTTTAGTCTTATTCATTCCTTTAAATGGGGCCATCGGCTACTTCACTGCTCAGACCGAACCATAGAAATTATTCTTACTTCTCTAACTCTCCTTGAGTCAGTAGGCAAACCAAGGCATGCTCTTCTCATAATGGCGGTGGTAATAATGGCACTATCTACCATTGGTAATATTTTGTCATTTTTAAAAAGTTTTTCAATTACAGTTGGTATGTAATATTAGCTTCAGGTGTACGACATGGTGATTAGACATTTATATAACCTACGAAATGTTCACCCTGATAAATCTAGCACCCATCAGACACCATACATAGTCATTACAATATTATTGACTATATTCCTTATGATGTATTTCATATCCCCCATGACTATTTTGTAACTATCAACTTGTACTTCTTAATCTCTTCCCCCTTTTCATCTGGAAACTATCAAAATGTTCTTTGTATAACTTCGTTTCTGTTTTGTTTGTTTATTTTGTTCTTTAGATTCCACATATAACTAAAATCATATGGCTACCATTAGTAATATTGTTTGAGTTAAGATATTATTGGAGTTCTAAGCAATACTAAACAATGCTTGTTTGGTAGAAGTTTTAAAATATGTAAAGCTTTTTCATATACACTGTATAGTTATCTATATTATCCCATTTGATCCTCAGGGAATACTGTAATATGCATATTCTCACCATTTTACAAATGAGAAAACTAAAGATGAGAGAGGTAAAATATCTTTTACTAAATCACTCATTTATATTTGAAAAGGTATTGGAATCCACTACTTATTGTTGTTCCGATTCTAACCATCTCCTCCCCCTTTCCCTACTATATCATAATGCCTTTGTAACTTATTAAAATAAAAGAAACTTTGGAATACAACATATTGTAAATTGCCTCCATTTGAACAGTTGCATCGTTAGTAACAAATATGTATTTACGTTACTGAGAAAACTTCACCTTGTAAATTTCAGTGATTCTTAGAGTCAGCTTTGATAGAGGCTGCTGTTACTATTACATCCAAATCCTTCGACAACATCATTGTCAAATCAATATCCTTTCCAATATTTCATGAAGTCTTAGAGATTACAAAATAAGAGCACCCCACACTTTCAGAATATTATCATGGCAATACTTGTGTCTTGATGCTAGATAGCAAAATGGGATTTTTTTGTAGTCAAATGTTATCTCAAAAGGTTAGATTTTGAGTTAAAAAAAGTCTTCTTCTTGTTTTGGTCTTTATCTTAACAATTATTTAGCAAAACTCCCTGGGTACCTTTTAGTATGTAATTTTTTACCATTTGAAGATCTAGGATATAGATTTTTTTCAATAAAGGGCAGGATTTTCTAATGTAGTACAAAATGGAAAAGTTTGTCACATTTTAACCATATTGAAATTGTGGTATTTATTATCAAATTTGCATCATCATCAAGAAGAAAAAAGGGATCTCTTTCAAGCATGCTTACGCTAAGGAGCCCCAACTGGCTTTCTCTCCTGCTCCTCATCTGAGCATTTTGCCTCAGATCAGCTACACTGGCTATGAAGGGGGTTGACCAGGACCTAGGAACAACTTACAACTGTTGCTAGAGATACAACCATAAGAGGCTTAAAAATTTCCACCAAATATTTATTGTTTTATATTAAAATTTTGTTCTCTCTAGTATGTGAGGAAATGTTCATGTCATCATGACACAGCTTTGACTCTGCTCCAGGGTACCATTCACAAATAAAAGTTTCTTGAAAATACTTTTTTAAGTGTTGTTAAATCCATGATTTGAAGGATCAGTTATGTTCTGTTTTTTTATTTTTTTCCACATCATTTTCACAGTACCTAGCACATGTGTGACATCTGGTAAGAAATCATACATATATAATGAATTAAACCCATTAATTTGTGTGAAGTTTTCATAAAGAATAAGGAATAAATACAAGCCTAATGAAAACTATTAGTTATGCTTTATGAAAAAAATATCATAAAGAAAAATAATACTTTAACATAAGGTTTCAAAATTTCTACTAGTTATCATGGATTACCAAAAATAAATAGAATTCTTAATTAAATAAAAGAAATAAGCAGTTTCCATGAAAGGAGAAATGTGATTACTTGTGAAACTTTGAAAAATGTATGAAACATTAAGCTCCGATAGCACTGTAGTATAAAATGAATCTAGCAGGAAAAAAAAAGAAAACCCAGAAAAAGAAAAATTATGGGTCTATTTTATAACAAAATCAATAATAAAGAAAAATGTCTGCAAAAGCAAACAATTTTGACAGTCGAGTCAATCCATAAAAAAAAAAATTTGAAAGAAGCGTCGACTTTTCACATAAATATATATGTACATGATTCACATATTACAGATAAAATATGTAGTTATTATAAAGAGATGAGTACTTAGTATCCGAAAACTTAGGTTTAGACCGCATCTCTGACACAGCTTTATTCAATAATTTTTGACACATCATTCAAAAATCATGAGATAGACTTTTCTCATATATTAAAGCAATTAATACAACTTTTACACAAAATTATACAGATACATACTTCTTCACATACACTATAAAATACTCTCAAATTTTATCATTTGTAGATTACTCAAAATTATAACCTACAAATAAGATAATAGATTTAAAGATTTATATACCAGAAATCATGTCATGGATATAATGCATCTTTGTTATTTTGTTATCATGTAGGTATATTTTAACCTCCACATTTTAAAGAATGAAGGTGAGGAATATTTAAAGAAGTAGTTCTGTACCATAGAATTGAAAGAAAGTTTTTAATGGCTTCTGATCATACTTGTAATAAAATATAAAATCCCTACCTAATTTACAGATTCTTACATAATCAGACACCAGCCTTCTCTCTTTTACAATTTATAATGTTTCTCTCTTGCTCACTAACCTCTAGCAAACTGATTTTCTCCAAAGGGTCTTAATGATGATGATTGTATTCCTACTTTAGGAGCTTGCTAGGTATTTCTATCTTTACTGGTCATTTAGACATTAGGCCTTCCTTAAATACCTGTTCTAAAGTAGTGTCTATTGATTCTATCAATTCCCCTTACTTTTATTCTTTTTAGAGTACTCGTCATGCCTGATATTTTCCCGTCCTTATTTATTTTATCTTATTTATTGTTAGTCTCCTCCCCCTAGAATTAATATCCATGAATACAGGAACCTTGTCTTTGTTCTTGATCACAGTATTCCTAATACCTAGAATGGTGTCTGGCAAAGGATTGATTCTCAACAAATGTGTATTAAATTATTATAGAGAACTTCCAAGCTGAACACGTCTTTTGATGTTGGAGAACAGAGTTTCAGAGGTGTACTGTTTGCTCAAGGTGCACAGCCAGTTTCTTGGATCTGGGTTCCATCACCTCTCTACCACATAAATTAGCACTAATTAACTCTCTTATTGTTTTTATTATCACAGTTCACAATTTTATGTTTGAATTTACCAAAAGCAACATAAATTTACTATATTTCTATGAAGTTGAGAAATATTTCCAAAGCTCTAAGCAAGGAGCAGTCATCCTGCCAACCAAATAAAAAGAAATGCTGACAAGTTGATCTGGATCGATCATCCCCTCAAGTAACAGAAGTAAAAAGCATATGCATAAAATAAATTATTTCAATCAGAATTCTAAATGCACCTAAAACTCCAAATTGCCAAAGTGACATTGGAAGGAATTATGTCAAGAGGCTTATTGATGTTTATGATTCCGAAATGTTCCTTCTAGTAGTTTCAATGTAGTCATTAAAAAAGTGAAAAAAACTATGGTCACAGTTTCTAATGGATATTTCAAGACACTGTAAAAGTCCATACAGTTGGCCTTCTGTATCCACAGATTCCTTATCCATGGATTCAACTAACTATGGATCAAAAATATATATATTTTTTTTTTTTTAAAAAAAGCATTATGTTGTTGCTGATGTGTACTATGTAGTTAGGCTTATGATGGTTGTGTTTGTACTGAACATGTAGACATTTTTTTCTTGTCATTATTCTCTAAATAATAGAATAGTTATTTTCATAGCATTTACATTGTATTAGGTATTATAAGTAATCTAGAGATGACTTAAAGTGTACAGCAGCATGTGCAAAGGTTATATGCAAATATTATGCCATTTGATATAAAGGACAAGAGCATCTGTGGATTTTGGTATCCATGGGGGGTCCTGAAACCAATGCCCTGTAGATACCAAGGGATGACTATACTAAAAAAATTACTGACTAAAAAGGTTAACGAAAACAGTCATCTGTAGTGTTAAGAAGAACCAAAAGCATAAGTAATTATCCACTCACTTTGAGTATGAGAGAAAAAAAGGAAGGCTACCAACTGTTAAAAAATTTAACTTTTTTAACATTTTCAGAACATTTAAGTTTATAAAACTAATTTATTTTCATTCTCAAATTTAACACTCAATCATTTGTAAAAATATTTTTAATTCCTCTTTTATAAAAGGGTGTAGTCACTTCAGCTCTTAAAGAGTTTGAAAGTTACCATGCCTGTCCTTCTAAAAAGAAAAAGCTGGAAAAACAAACAAAATCAATGACTTTTTGGGGGGCCCATCAGAAAACTAAAGTCCCAGGGGAAATGGCCACCATGAAATCTGGAGACAGGTATATCCACAAATATAAAACCCAAGATTTACTTATCTGGAGCAGAAGCCACTGGGAATCCTAACCTGGGAGGAACATTAGGAAAGTACATAATCAATAATGTTGACTAATGTTAGGGCTGAGTACAATTGAGAAAATCCTTGGGCAACAGTCATATTGGGGCCCCACAATTTCATTAGCTTTTCCTAGTCGAGTAGCAACTCGACTAGGTTCTTATGGCCAGGATTAAAAAATTATCCTCCTTGTGTCTCTGGAAGTGGAAAAGAAAGAGTATCTACTGTGAAACCCTCTCAGATCCTTCTCAATAGTGGAAAAGAAAGAGTATCTACTGTGAAACCCTCCCTCCTCTTAGAGGGAGGATGTCACCAGTGGGCAATACCGAAACCTTATCTCAGCTGGGGTAAGGGAATTCCATCCCATTCTAGCCTGCTATAGCCTTTCTGACTCAACTAAGGTAAAAAAAAATCTATAGTTAACATGGGGGAGAGGTTGATGTAAATAGACTAGGAATGTTACAACTAAAGAGAGCAGTCAAAGGAAGAAAAAAAAAGAAAGACTCCTTTGGAGAAAACAGAAAATACTTGTAAAGGCTACACTCCTGCGACAGTTACTTAATCAGAGGATCACAGAAAACTCTTCCCTCCTACACTTTACCACCATACCGACAGTGCTCCAGCATATCATAGCTGCAAGATATAGGCTCTCCCAAAGAAGCAGAATAAAGCAAAGCCCCAAAGCAGAGAGACCAGAATAAAGACACTAGAAGAATTTAAAGTCCCTGGTACCTATAGCAAATATTGAACACACCCTTACTCTTAGTCAGATTAACATAAATCCTCATATTAAAGGACTATTTACCAGTTCCTATTACCCAATACAACATGTTCACCTTTCGATAAAAATTTATAAAGTATGTCAAAAGGCAAAAAAAAACCCAACAAACTCTAAAGAAACAAAGCAATCATCAGAAAGATTCAGATATGACATAGATGCTGTAATTATGAGACAGGGAATTTAAAATAACTATGATTAGCATGTTAAGGCTCTAATAGGCAAAGTAGCCAGCATGTAAGACCAGATGGAAAATGTAAGCAGAAATATAGAAACTATAGGAAATAATAAAAATGAAATTTTTATAAATCAAAAACATAGTACCAGAAATAATGCTTTTGACACGTTCATCAGTAGATTCAACAAAGTTGAGGAAAGAACTGGTGAATTGAAAGATATGTCAATGGAAACCTTACAAACTTAAAAAAAAAAAAAAGATGAAGGAATTAAATAGCCTTAACAATCTCATATAAAAGTCACTAACTTTTAACCTCAGTTCTAGAATATCCAAGTTCTACTACCTGCTTTTACCTTTAATTATCTACTCTAGCATGGTAAGAGTCATTATTTAACAAAAATAAACACAATCGATATAATATTTGAAATAATAATTTTCCTGAACATTTAATAATTGTCCATAATTAAAAACGAATCTGTAGTTTCACCAGTATAACACAAATTAAATTAAAAAGTCATGGTACCTGCCCTTGAATTAGTTATAGTCAAGCAAGAAAAGAGATAACTGGGTGGCTGGTGATGCTGTCTCCTGAGGTGCATAATGAGGCAGTTTCTGAAATGTGGGGAGAGTGGGGAACCCCTGAAAACTGAAACCAATTGTATCATTGCTAGAATGACCCTGCCAGGAACAGGTAACAATACAAAAGGGAAAAGTCTTCTTTATATTCCAGCCTTTCAGTCTCTTGGAATGCCCTCTATTGATAGAATCTACCAGGGATACAGTTGGCAAAGGAGAAATGGAACTTGCTGAGTCGTAATCCTCATCAGAAAGTAAAGAGTAGCTTTAAAACTAAGAGACAATAGCTTCAAAGCCAGTATAGTCCACCCATTCGGTGACTATTTAGCATCTACATACTCTCTTCTATTATATTTGACATTCGAAACAAAACAAACAAAAACGTTTTCTATTAACCAGATACAACAACTCTTCATACAAATAAAATATGTCATCCTCTTTCAAAGTCCAAACACTCATTATACCCATCCATCTCTTGGGTGAACATGCATGGCATCCAACTCTAAAAGATGATAATTGCTCTGTAAAATCAGAACAGCCCACTTTTAGTAACCTAAGGATTAAATTGTAAAATTAAACATCAACAACAATCCTTAAATAAAATAATGAAAGAACAAGGGAAGGAAAGAGAGAAGAGGGAGGGAGAGATGGTGGGGGAGAAAAAGAGGGAAGATGAAGTCAAAAAAGAAGATAGTAAATGTATACGACTAAATATATAACAAAAAATATTCACAGCAGCTAAAGTTCTCATTTCTGTAACAAGTCACAAAGTCATTGTTTACATTTACTTTTGCCTTTTCTGTTATCCATTGGCCCTACATCAGAACTTCAACTGGTCAGGGTTTTTATTACTCAATATTATGAATACCAGTGGTTTTGACTTTTTATGCAACTTTTAATATTTCATATAGAAGTAGTAAAATGTCCCTAAGAGAATGTCCCTAAGAGAATACCCTGCATTTCAAGTCTGATTTTTCCTTTCATTTTTTTGTTTTTGTTCACAGTTGGGCTTCGAGATAACAAAAAGTTTTTTTTAACCAATTAATAACATGATGTGGAAGGAAAGAAAGTAGAGAACCTTCTTCCTTTAATCAAACACAGGAGCTTCTTTTCTTATATTGATTGAAATGCTATTGTTTACATAGACAAAGATCTATGTATACCTTTTTTACTTCTATTCCAGAAAAGTGAGCCCAAAAGTACTGACATACTATTTTTATTTTATTTTTATTTTTCTTCTTTTTAAACATACTTTCATGTGACATAGAAAAAGATTGCAAAGAAGTAAAAAAGTGATCTATATATGATTTCAGTGGCCTCTTGAGGCTTTTCAGAATTAAGGTCAACTTAAGAACCTGGCTGGTACTTATTATCTCCATTACCCATTGTTAAACGAGCCCACAATCTGCTTTCTTCTCCTCTTCACTGCCTCAGAGAGATTTCTATCACTGCACTTTCCATTCCCTTTCTCCTCACAGCATTATGACTTTGAGGTCCAGAAAGGAGATGATTTACTCTCCTCCACCCCCAAGAAAATCACAACAGACTACTGTTGGAGCCAACCTCAGAGAACAAAGTTCCATCATGTTTTTCTACTGGCTATCCCTACACCATGCAACAGTCAATCACCATAAACAAGATGAGTAGCACCCCCAAAGAGTGGCCATGTAAATACGTGGGTAGAAAAATGAAGTAAAAACACATCTAAGAACAGAAATTTTATATATATATATTATATATATATATATACATATATATATTTTTTTGACATTCTGTCTTCTAAATGCCAGGTAAGGTGTTTTGCAAGATGTATGGATTCAATAAACAGTTGCTGATAAGAACTGAGTGGAAATACTGTAGGGTTAAGCCATTAAGTTAATTTTTCTAATAACCTTTTTCCTTTATGTGTGGTAGATAAATGGAAAAAGAGAGCTGAGCTATAAAATCATGCAATTTTATGATCTATAATATCCACATTTAAACTCACATATATTCAATCCCTTCAAATTATACCTGGATGTCAATTTATTCCATACTTTTGCATATTTGAAACAAGTCATGCAAAAAAGGTTTATAGAAAATTGTGTACCTTTTATCTATGGTTAAATTTTCAAAATTATTTCACATATTTCAGCTTAGATTCATGATGAAGAAAACATTCAGACATCCATAAACATTTTGATTTTTTAAAAAAATGCAAATGGATAATCATAAACAAAGTGAGAATTCATACATTTCCTATAAAGCCTTTAGATAGATGATAACAACTTTGAGTTGAGTAACCTGCAAATAAGGAAATGTGAAAGTAGTTCAGAAAGCAGATCAGTTGCTTGCTTTTTATTCTTTCTTAAATAACCTGACTAAAGACCCTCCTTCAAGAAATTTACTCCAATTAGTGAAAGAGAAAGTACACATTACTTATGCATCATCAAGAGAGTTACTGTTGTTCTTCTCAAGGGAACATATTTGTTAAAATCATGAATACATACTCATGAGATATCTATAGCCCTACCAATTTTATGCCTGCCCAGCCAAGTGTTTTCCTTAATATCCAGGTATAAATATTGATCCGTCTTTTTTAATATCCCAAAAACATTCAATAAATTGGCTTTAAAAAAATAAAAAGAGTCCTTTAAATTAAATTTGTTGAACAATAATCATTGCTGCTTTTCAACAAATCTTTCTGGTTCTCATTCTAGGCCAAGAGTAGAATTGGGCTTTCCTGTCTCCATGTAATTTTGGGTGAACCTGATGGAGCAAAAGTGACTTGTGTCATTCCTGGGCAGGAGCTTTAAGAACGAATGCATGAATATGTGATACTGTACTTTCCTTTTCCTAGATGCAGCCTCTTCTTGCCTGGGTCTTTTTTTAACAAGTATAGAGAGTAGAACGTTCTGCCAACCTGTTTTGGGAAACATATACTTAATATAATATAAATTCTAATTGTATTTAGCAGCAGAAATTTGGAGGCTGTTTTTTCCAAGGCATTATCTGTAACCTAATATCTCCTAACATGCACAGGCAAAAATTCTGTTTTCTTTGGAAATGTTGACATAAAATATTTAGTTACCTTTTCTATACTGTATGTTCTACGTTTTGGTTAGAGAATGGGTATAAAAGATAAACAAAAAAAAAGAAGGGACAAGGAGTTGGAGTAAGATGAGAAAAGGGAGAGCTATTCGAGAAAATATAGCAGTGTATTGTTTTAACAACTACAATAGAGTTAGAAAGAGCTTATGTGATCTGTAATTTTGATGACTGAGAAAGCCTGATGTAATATTCAACCATAAACTCTAACCTTGTCTCATATCCTGATGCTGTCTTAGATGATTGTTGCCACTGCAGATGCTTCTTGAAGATCTTAAAATCCTTCTGTCTTAACGACAATCAATGAGGAATTAGATTCAGAAATACCTTACTTTGTAACATACATCTCAAGACCCCAAACCTAATATGATGTTTACAAGGTTACTAGACATATAGAATACAATGTCTTCTCGGGAGAAAAGAGTTTGGATGTTTAAATCAGCTTGCATTCTCATGCAGGAAGAGAGGGATAGAATTTGCTAGATTATAACAAATATTAAAGCAATGTCCTATAGTAGAATAAAAGTCAAATTCAAGAGAGACCTTTGCTGAAGTTGAATTCAGCCTAGATTTGATGGATTTCAGAAACAAGAAACTACCAATAAAATTACCCAAGGATTATAAAGAATTTTACATATGGTAATCACTTTAGCACAGCAGGACTCTATCAGCATAGTATCCTCCATCTTCTCCTCCATTAGATTTCTGTTTCTCAGACGTGCCACTGCTAAAAGGCCACAGAAATGGCTTTTCTTGCTTAGCTTGTCTCAAATTAAATCACTGCCATTTGTTCTCAGTGTGTCTAGTAAGTATATTTATTTTCTTGTTCTTTTCCTTAAGTTATTGTTTTTAGTTCTCTAATTCACTAAGTAAATGTTGTTATTGATTGAAATAAATGCTAAACAGTATTATTTTTAAGCTGAAAGGCATAAAAAAGGTTAAAAGAGCAGTCTGTTTTAACTGTGTTAAAACTGTATTTGAATGTTAGCCTTACTTTGTACAAGGACTTAAACTTTTTAAAGTTTCAGTTCAATTATCTTTAAGATGATGAAAATAATGATGTTAGTATTTACCTCATATTTTTATCAGTAATAAATAAGATATTACATATATAACTAGAATTGTTAATTGCTGTTAAATTTGAATTTCAAATAATGTTTTAGTAGAAGTATGTCCCAAATATTGGAACATACTTACATTAGAAAATAGTGAGACATAACTAATACAAATATACAAATATATAACAAATCTATATATATATAAACATATTTATTGGTTTATCT